>NW_024425452.1:14908315-15019344 GCF_017311325.1 Ursus maritimus | reverse complement strand
ACCAACTTTCATTCCCACCAACAATGTAGGAGGGATCCCCTTTCTCCACATCCTCTCCAACAATTGTTGTTTCTTGCCTTGTCTATTTTTGCCATTCTAACTGGCGTAAGGTGGTATCTCAGTGTGGTTTTGATTTGAATTTCCTTGATGGCTAATGATTTTGAACATTTTTTCATGTGTCTGTTAGCCATTTGTATGTCTTCATTGGAAAAGTGTCTGTTCATATCTTCTGCCCATTTTTTGATTTGTTTATTTGTTTCTCGTGTATTGAGTTTGAGAAGTTCTTTGTAGATCTTGGATACCAGTCCTTTATCTGTAGTGTCATTTGCAAATATCTTCTCCCATTCCGTGGGCTGCCTCTTAGTTTTTCTGACTGTTTCCTTGGCTGTGCAGAAACTTTTAATCTTGATGAAGTCCCATAAATTCATTTTATCTTTTGTTTCTCTTGCCTTTGGGGATGTGTCATGAAAAAGGTTGCTTTGGCCGATGTCGTAGAGGTTGTTGCCTATGTTCTCCTCTAGAATTTTGATGGATTCCTGTCTCACATCGAGGTCTTTCATCCATTTGGAGTTTATTTTTGTGTATGGTGTGAGATAGTGGTCAAGTTTCATTCTTTTGCATGTAGCTGTCCAATTTTCCTAGCACCATTTATTGAAGAGACTGTCTTTTTCCCACCGGATGTTTTTTCCTGCTTTATCAAATATTAGTTGCCCAAAGAGCCGAGGGTCCATTTCTGGGCTCTCTATTCTGTTCCATTGGTCTATGTGTCTGTTTTTGTGCCAGTACCATGCTGTCTTTGTGATCACAGCTTTGTAGTACAGCTCGAAATCCGGCATTGCGATGCCCCCAGCTTTGTTTTTCCTTTTCAACAGTAAAAAGGAAGGAAATTCTGACACATAGTACATCGTGGATGAATCTTGAAGACATCAGGCCAAGTAAAAGGACAAATACTCTAAGATTCCATATCTAAGGTACCTAGAGCAGTCAATTCATATACAAAGTAGAATAGTGGTTGCCAAAGGGAGAGGGGAGGGGGAATGGGGAATTGGTGTCACGAAAAATGTTCTTGGAGCTTGATGGTAGTGATGGTTGCGCAACAGTGTGGATATGCTTAATGACCCTGAAACTGTATCCTTAAAAATGATCACAATGGTGAATTTTATGTTAAGTATATTTTACAATTTTTTAAATGGGAAAAAAAAAGAGAGATTTCTAGTGGGTAGCAGAGAATGAATGTGAGGATTCAAATTAAGAACAACTTCTTGAAGGCCTTTTCCATTTCCATGGAATTTTTGGACATTCTAGTGCAATTAAGGCTCCCTTTTATTTGACTCAAGGCTGTACCCAAAGACGCAGGAGAGACTGTTAGGCTTCCTTCAGTGAGAGAATGAAAGCCGACGCAGAAACCTGGCCTTTTAAATTCTGCAGTTGCGCTGTAGCAAAACTGGTAATAGAATTAGTCTGAAGGACTTTGGTTTTTGTTTTGTTGCTTTTATAAAGATTTATTTATTTATTTGAGAAAGAGAGAGAGCATGTGCTTGTGAGCAGGGGGAGGGGCTGAGGGGGAGAGACAGAGAGACAGAGAGACAGAGGGAGAGAATGTCCAGCAGACTCCCTGCTGAGGGTAAAGCCCACTCGGGGCTCCATCTCATGACCCTGAGATCATGAGCAGAAATCAAGAATTGGATGCTTAACTGACTGAGCCACCCAGGTACCCCAGTCTGAAAGACTTTGAAAGAAATTTTACCTGCTGTGTCTAGAAATGAGCTGCACAAAATTACTTAGGAAAAACATTCTGAAAAGTTATTTAAAAGAATGTTTTTTAGGTAATCACTACCCCCAAGGCAGGGCTTGAGCTCACGACCCCAAGATCAAGAGCTGCATGTTCTACCCACTATGCCAGCCAGGCGCCCCTGAAAAGTTAATATTTTTAAGACATTTAGTGATTGTTCAAATCTAGTACCTTCACTGACCCAGCAAGAACTATCCATCGTCGTTTGCTAGTTGTTTCACTGTGTCTGACTCTAATGAGCTAAATATTCTTAGGGATCATGAATTGGAGATGAGTGAAAAGAAAAACATTAAAGAAAAATTTATATATATATGTATATATGAACAAAAATAACCAGCGTATAAAAGGGGGTCCTAATTTAAGTTGGAAAGACAGAGAGACCTTTCCGACAAAGTAACATTTCATCAGTTATCTGAAGGATAAATGTGTTAGGCAGAAAACGATTTTGAGTTGAAGGGGCAACAAGTATGCTGACCAGAGGCAGGAAATAATTGGGTGGGTTTGAAGAATTGAAAGGGAGCTAGTGTGCAGGAGTAAGGTGGAAAGTGGTATACGATGGAGTCGTGAGGGTGGCAGGGGCCAGAGCATGACCCTGTGGGTCATGGTAAGTGGTCCAGGTAAGTGACGACAGAGGCTTTCCCGGAGGTGGTAACAGGGGCGTACAGAAAAGCAGATGGATTTGGTTTTGGTTTTAGAGGTAGAATCCATAGGATTTGGCTATGACACAGGGACAAGAGGGAACATCAGGAATGCTTCACAGGTTTTTTGAATGACCACTGAGATTCTGGCTCCTAATTCCAATGTGTGGGGGTTTCCCCACACCGAGCAATTCTTCAACACTAGCTGGGTGTCCTACAACATAACTCAATTTTGACACTTTCCATCTAGAGATAGCATAAGATTCCACAGGTTAAGGGTTCAGTCCTACAACACAGTCTTCCACCCCCCAAGCCACACACACACGCTCCAGGTGCTGGTCACAAGCTCAGTTTATCACCAATCCATGACAGATTGGAAGTTCCAATGATCTCTTCCTTGGTTTTGATTAATTTGCTAGAGCGGCTCACAGAACTCAAAGAAACATTTTACTTACTGGATTATCAGTTTATTATAAAAGAATATAACTCAGGAACAGCCAGATGGAAGAGATGCATAGGAAAAGAACAAGGAGCTTCATGCCTTCTCCAGGTGTCCACTCTCCCCACATCTCCATTGCTTCATCTACCCAAAAGCTCTCTGGCCCAGTCCCGTTGGGTTTTTATGGAGGCTTCATTACTTAGGTATGATTGATTAAACCATTGGCCACTGGTGATTGAGTCAACCTCCAGGCCCTCTGCCCTCCCAGAGGTAATGATGGGAGGTTTGTGGAGGGGGAGGTGAGACTTGAAGTTCCAACCCTCTAATCACATGGTTGGTTCTCCTGGCAACCAGTCCCCCCCCCCCCCTTAGTCGGAGAGCAAAATCCACCTCATTAACATAACAAGAGACACCTCTATCGCTCTCAACATTTAGGAATTTCCTATGACAGGAATAGGGACAAAAACCAAACATATACTTCTTTTTTTTTTTCTTTAAAGATTTTATTTATTTATTTGACAGAGAGAGAGAGAGAAAGCACAAGCAGGGGGAGTAAGAGAGGGAGAAGCAGGCTCCCCGATGAGCAGGGAACCGGATGAGGAACTCAAACCTAGGACTCAGGGATCATGACCTGAGTATTGGGCACAGAGCTTACCTTTAAAAAAATAAAATAAAATAAAATAAAATAAAATAAAATAAAATATTCTTTATTTCCCAATTCAGAGGCTTGGATGTGCCTTTTAGATCCTTTTATTTATTTTTTTAAGATTTATTTTTATTTAAGCAGTCTCTATACCCAACGTGGGGCTAGAATTCATAACCCTGAGATCAAGAGTCACCTGCTTCTCCAACTAAACGAGCCAGGTGCCCTTAGATCCTTTTATACTTTCTGCTCCTCTTCATTTGATTTTTAAGGATTTATTTATTTAAAAAATGTTTTTGTTTTACTGAGATATAATGAACATATAATGTTGTGTAGATTTAGACATGCAGTGTGTTGATCTGATATACTTACATATTGCAAAATGATTACATCATAGAGTCTGCTAACAGTTCTATCATACCACAGAATTACCATTTCTTCTTTGTGGTAAGAACATTTAAGATTCGCCATCTTAGCAACTTTCAGATAAGTAATGCACTATTATTAATTATAATTGCCACGCAGCACATTAGATCACCAGAACTTATTCATCTTCTAACTGAAACTTTATACCCTTTGACCAACATCCTCCCATTTCCCTCACACCCCAGCCCCTGGTAACCACCATTCTTCTCTGTTTCTATGTGTTTGGGTTTTTCAGATTCCATGTATAAGTGATATCATAAAGTATTTGTCTTTCTCTGCCTAACTTATTCTATGTAGCATAATGCCCTCGAGGTCCATCCATGTTGTTGAAAATGGCAAGATTTCCTTCTTTCTTGTAGCTGAATAATATTCCACTATATATGTATGCATATATCACCTTTATCCATTCATCCATGGATAGACACTTAGGTCATTTCCATATCTTGGCTCTTATGAATAATGCTGCAATGAACATGAGAGTGCAGAGCTCTTCAAGACCCTGTTTTCATATATGTATATATATGTATATATATATATATAATAAATACAGTACTGTACTGTAAATGTAGTTTCTCTTCCTTATGATTTTCTTAAGAGCATTTTCTTTGGCTTACTTTGTTGTGATAATACACTATATAATACATATATCATGCAAAATGTATGTTAATCATTAGCTGCTTATGTTATCAGGAAGGATTCTGGTCAACAGTAGGCTATTAGTAGTTAAGTTTTGGGGAGTCAAAGGTTGTATGTGGATTTTTAGTTGCACAGGGCTCAGCACCTCTAACCCCCACTGAAAGAGGACCAGTTGTCCCCTCAACTGCCTCCATTTTGACCTTAGTCTATACTCTCTGAGTAAGCGCTTCATTCTGACTTACCTTTTTTTTTTTTAAGTTTATTTACTTATTTATTTAAGTAATCTCTACAACCAACATGGGGTTTGAACTCACGAACTCGAGATTAAGATTTGGCATGCTCTTCTGACGGAGCCAGCCAGGTGACCCTCTGGCTTATCTTTTAGCTCAGGCAAAAGACCCAGGAGTCAAAGTATCCTGTGATGGGAACCAAAACTATCCCTCAAGCAATAAGGACTGCCCTGATGCCAGCAAGACCCCTCATGATTGACCTCAAGACAACGACCAACCTAACCTTTGCTGCCCCACCTGCATGTACCCACTGACCTTTGTCCCACATTTTCCTTATATAAAAATAGAAGTATTTTCAGAACTTTGAAGACAGTTTTTGGAACACTAGTCCACTGTCTTCCCGGTGTTGTCCTCACCTAAATAAACTCCTCTCGTTTCCCCACCACTCATCTCTCTGCCTTTGGATTTTGTCAGTGGTGAGTGGTTGAACCTGGTCTGTTTGGCACCCCTCGAGCCAGGAGCTCTTGCTCCCCTGCACCCCTGTTACACCAAGTTGTACACGGCTCAACTGTGGTCAAATAAAATCAGGCCCAATGATTTCCTTTGATCTGCCCAAAATTGATAGCACACATGTACTTTTTCAAAATAAAGTAAAACACTACCAAAAAGAGGATGAACACCCTTCTTCATCATGGAATGAAGTTAGGTGGTTGTTTGAAAAGTTGGCCATGTGTTCCATGAAAGGGAGGTTTATGCAAAACGACTCCAAAGGCACGAGGAGCCTGAGGTAAGTCTGAAGAAAAAGGCTGGCAAGTCCAGCTTGACAAGAAATGGTTTATGAAGGGGACTTAGGGACCGAAGTGTGTCTTTGGCGGCAGGAAGACAAGTAGGTATCTGCAACCCCACCTCCAGTAAAACAGGTTTTTATAGCTTGGAGGTGGGGAGTATACGCTTGGGGGGAGGGCTCCCCAGGAGGACCACCCAGGAGCTGAATGTTAGAAATAAGTGTCATGTTAGGAATAGAATAGAATAGAATAGAATAGAATAGAATAGAATAGAATAGAATGTTAAGAATAAGTGTCATAGTCGTATCTCCGGAGCACATCAGAGACATTTTGCCCTGAGGGTGTACTTAAGGGTGTGGTTAAGCAAAGGAAAGAATCGTGGGGGGGGAGGATTGCTATGCGCAGAGAGGCTTCAGGTCACAGAATGCAATGCTTAGAAAGAACTCTCAGTGGGGTGCCTGGGTGGCACAGCGGTTAAGCGTCTGCCTTCAGCTCAGGGTGTGATCCCGGCGTTCTGGGATCGAGCCCCACATCAGGCTCCTCCGTTATGAGCCTGCTTCTTCCTCTCCCACTCCCCCTGCTTGTGTTCCCTCTCTCGCTGGCTGTCTCTCTCTCTCTGTCGAATAAATAAATAAAATCTTTTTAAAAAAAAAGAAAGAAAGAAAGAAAGAAAGAACTCTCAGTAACATACTCCACCGTGCCTACTTCCAAGGACAGGGATCTTTTCTGAAGACCTTAGAATGAGAACTGGTCTCAGGACCCAATGTTTCACTTCAAGTGAATGACTTTAACATAAAATATTAACTGTTAGCATCTTTTTCCAAACCTTTGAAGTAGTTGCTGGTAACTTGCTGAGGTGCTCCCATTACTATATTATCAGGGTATCTGTTTCTCTGAAAATAAAATGACTGGTGAGGTGAAAATTTGTCCCTCACTGTGCAGTCATCTAATTAACAGGTAGATTTATTCAGTTTTAACTGTTAAAAAACGTGTACATTGTAATACTCGGTTTTACCCTAAAATACGTAGGCCTATTAAACAAGTGAATTTATTTGCTAAGAAAAAATATTTAGGGGTGCCTGGGTTGCTCAGTGGGTTAAGTGGCTGCCTTCAGCTCGGGTCATGATCTTGGGGCCCTGAGATTGAGCCCCATGTTGGGATCTCTGCTCAGGGTAGTCTGCTTCTCCCTCTCCCTCCGCTGCTCCCCCTGCTTGTGCTCGCTCGCTCACGTGCACACTCTCTCTCTCAAGTAAATAAATAAAATCTTAAAAAAAAAAAAAAATTAAAACCACAGTGGACTCTGAAATGTCCAGCCTAACTCCTAGGTAACTGTAGGATTTGGCTGTAATAACTTTTTTTTTTTTAAAGATTTTATTTATTTATTCAACAGAGACAGAGACAGCCAGCAAGAGAGGGAACACAAGCAGGGGGAGTGGGAGAGGAAGAAGCAGGCTCATAGCAGAGGAGCCTGATGTGGGGCTCGATCCCATAATGCCGGGATCATGCCCTGAGCTGAAGGCAGACGCTTAACTGCTGTGCCACCCAGGCGCCCCTTGGCTGTAATAACTTTTATTAGGTGGTGCTCCTTTTCTTCTCTCCCTTGAAATAACTATGACAGGATGTTGGTAAATGGTCTTTTAAAAATAAAAACTTTGGGGGCCTCCTGGGTGGCTCAATTGGTTAGTGTCCATCTCTTGGTTTCAGCTCTGGTCATGATCTCAGGGTTGTGAGATCAAGCCCGAGAGGCTCCCATGCTCAGCGCTGAGTGGGCTTGAGATTCTCTCCCTCTCCCCCTCCTCCCACTTGCATGTGCTATTTATTTATTTATTTATTTATTTATTTATTTATTTAAGAGAGCGTGTGAGACAGCACAAGCAGGCGGAGCAGTAGAGGCAGAGGGAGAAGCAGGTTCCCTGCTGTGCAGGGAGCTGGATGCAGGGCTCCATCCCAGGACCCTGGGACCATGACATGAGCAGAAGGCAGATGCTTAAGGACTGAGCCACCCAGGTGTCCCTAAAAGAAATAAAATCTTAAAAAAATAAAATAAAAACTTTGGATTAAAAGGAAAATCAAAATCCTGTATTTTTGTTATGACTAAATAATGCATTTGTAAATTTGAATGGGAAACCACCTATATGTATTGGTATTGGGTTGCTTAATTTAAAATATACTACTTAAAAATTTCATGAAAGATGAATTCCAATAATAAAAAAATAAACGCATTTCAAAACGAGAATTTTGTGTAATACGTATCAATAGTGTGGAACAAAGTAGTAAAAGGTATAATGTAACTTCTTTAAAATTAGAAACACCTTAAAAATATTTCATGTTTTAGGGGCGCCTGGGTGGCACAGCGGTTAAGCGTCTGTCTTCAGCTCAGGGCGTGATCCCGGCATTATGGGATCGAGCCCCACATCAGGCTCTTCCGCTATGAGCCTACTTCTTCCTCTCCCGCTCCCCCTACTTGTGTTCCCTCTCTCGCTGGCTGTCTCTATCTCTGTCGAATAAATAAATAAAATCTTAAAAAAAAATATTTCATGTTTTAGACACTCTGCCAATAATTAGCATACTGATTTTATTGATAGTGGATATTTAATGCAATTTGGTAGCACTGTGGTTTAAATAATTCTGTCCTGGAAATGAAGTTTCTTTTCTAATTCTATCATTTATGTATGCACGTGGGCCCCATAGCCCAGCATGAAGCTCAGTGGGGGGCTTGAGCTCACAACCCTGAGTTCAAGACCTGAGCTGAGATCAGGAGTTGGTTGCTTAACTGTCACCCAAGGACCCCTCTATCAGTCTATTTTGAAGAAAAGTTGTTTCATTTTGAGGTTTTTGTGTCCCACCCCTAAATAATAAATTTACTTTGCCCTGTACAAAATAATTGTAGAATTCAAAAAAAAAAATTTTAAGTAATCTTTTTACCCAGCGTGGGATCGAACTCACAACCCTGTGATCAAGAGTTGGATGTTCCACCGAGTCAGCCAGGTGTCCCCTGTTTAAATTTATTTAACTAAGGCTTTCTGTGGGAGCCAGCATGCAAAGCACCTTGCACACTGCATCTCATAACTCCCAGGAGCATATCAGTCTGACTTTACAGCTGGGGAGGTCAGGGACGTTCTTGGGGCCCTCGGCTGATAAGAGCTGCGGTTGGGAGCTCGCTGGGTATTTCTGCAGCAAAGCTTAAAGCCACCGCGTGTGTTTTGTCCCAGGGCTGTACCATCCTTAGACCCGAGGTCTGACAATTACGTTTGGAGATGTATTTATAATACTCCCTGGATCCGATTTCTAGGTCAGTTTTCCAAAGCGAGGTTTTTCAATCTTTTCTGACAGGCTTTGTCAAATTCCTACACAAACTGTGCCCAATGTAGTTGCATATTAAAGCTGGACTAGATACTGAAATTGGCCCTCACCAAACAGCTGTTGAGTGAATGCCGTCGTGATTTGAATGCCAACTACATGCAAGTGAAATATGTTTGCTACAATATTTAGTGTTTTTTTTTTTAAATTTGTTAAGTCTTTCAGTAAGCTCTACACCCACCATGCGGCTTGAACTCACAAACCTGAGATCACGAGTTCCATGCTCTATTGACTGAGTCAGCCAGCACCCCCAATATTTAGTGGTTTGAGGCGGATAATTGAAGATTGGTGTGGCCGAATTCAAGCTGTTTACTCTTTGGTCATGATTGAAAACTTAAGAATGTGATCATGTCCCTAAACAGTGGTCCATTTCATTTTGCTTGCTTGTTGTTCTCGGTAGACACAAACAACTTCAAGCTCACTATTGTCCTTGTTGCCTTTTCTTTCCCAAAACTCCCAGCTTTTACTTTCATTTTTGTCTTTGAATAATTGCAAAATCCAGCCTTCAAAAATAGCATTATCACATATGTGCGCTCCAAACGTATCAGCATTTGTCACAATCAGTCATTTGAAAAGGACACACGCATGGAAATTTCCTACTTGAAAATCATCGCATGTAATTGTTTGCCAGATTCTTACTCTGTTATGTTTAGGGGTTGTTAAATTCTTTCATGCTTTCCAATTTTAAAATGTTGAAGCAGAGTTCTTTAATTAGTTGATCATCTCTTTAGGGTGAATTCCAAGCATTTTGAGTCAGAGTGCTGGATTGAGCTGCATCAATACAGAGGACCCTGTCTGCACTCATTACTGTGTCCCTCTGCAGAATAGCTCACTAGGCTGATGGCTACTGTATCCTTGGAAGGACAGCATTCTCATGGAAGACAGTGCGAAGGGTGCCCCCTAGAGGATGCAATAGCGGTACTGGGAAGGAAGCGCAGAGGCAAGGCCCAGCCAGGTCACACTCATTACTGTTAGCTCTCTTCTTTCCTTCCTACCCCTCTGAAAGCTTTCAGGATTTTTTTTTTCTTCTTCTTCTTTTTTAAACATCAAGGGTTCCTACATTAAAATACCAAGAGGGTCAATTTTACATTTGTCTGGGCAGCATTGCCACTCTGTCCTTAGTTGATGCCCATTGAGTGCTCTTCTGTCAACTCCTCTGCAGGTCCTGCCAGCTACACAGAAGAGCCAGGGTGGGAATGGGGACAGTCTCCTGGGAAGCAGTGCTCATGGGGGACAGCAGTGGGGCTGTCCTAAAACTGTATGCTCCATTCCAGAAATGGTATGAAATTGGAATGGGGCTGTCAGGGAACACATGAATAAAGGACAAATAATATACTCTGAATTCCATTATAGTCCCAAACTATTATCTATCTAAAAGAAGACAGATAAAGGCAAAATGTGATACTTGGTAGTTTCATCGTTTAAAAATAAATTACACTTCTATTTTTTTTTTAAGATTTTATTTATTTATTTGACAGAAAGAGAGAGAGCACAGCAGGGGGAGTGGCAGAGGGCGAGGGAGAAGCAGACTCCCCACTGAGCAGGGAGCCCAGTGTGGGGCTTGATCCCAGGACCCTGGGATCATGACCCGAGCCGAAGGCAGACGCTCAACCAGCTGAGCGTGCCCCTCTTTTTTTTTTTTTTTCGTTTAAAGATTTATTTATCTTAGAGATGGGGGGGGGAGAGAGAGAGTGAGCAGGAAAGGGACAGAGGGAGAGGGAGAGAGAACCTCAAGACTCTGCACTGAGCTTGGAGCCAAGGTGGGGCTTGATCTCACAACCCTGAGATCATGACCTGATCTGAAACCAAGAGTCAGATGCTCAACTGACTGAGCCACCCAGGCGCCCCACACTTCCATTCTTATAATAAATAAAAATGTTAAGAATCAACACATTCGGGTCCCTGCCTCTTGAATATGGCTCAAGGTACAGAGGGCTGGAAATGCTGCAGGCTAGGGACTGAGGCAGCCTGGAGATGGTAGATCACAGCTCTTCAGGTCAGTGAGAAAGAATGGCCTCCAATAAGACTCCATTGCAAAAAATGGGGAAAGAACAATGTGAAGAGTACAAAGGTTGAGGAGGCAGAGCCCGAATAGTTTGTGGTAGAAAACGTCTTAGGCTGGGGCACCTCAGTGGCTCAGTCGGTTAAGCAGCTGCCTTCGGCTCAGGTCATGATCCCAGAGCCCAGGGATGGAGCCCTGTGTTGGGCTCCCTGCTCAGCAGGGAGTCTGCTTCTCCCTCTCCTCCCTGCTAGTGCTCTCCCTAATAAATAAAATAAAATGCTAAAAAAAAAGAAAGAAAGAAAGAAAGAAAGAAAGAAAGAAAGAAAGAAAGAAAGGAAGAAAGAGAAGGAAGGAAGGAAGGAAGGAAGGAAGGAAGGAAGGAAGGAAGGAAGGAAAAGAAAGAAAGAAAGAAAGAAAGAAAGAAAGAAAGAAAGAAAGAAAGAAAGAAAGAAAGAAAGAGGAAGGAAGGAAGGAAATGTCCTAGGCTGACATGGAGTGAATGAGTGAATGAGTGAATGGAAAGGGGGAGTATTTCCCAGGGTGGAAGGGATTTAAAGATGCTGACAGTCCTCGAGAACTTGAAGAAAACTTAATTGTTGCTTCTTAATTTTCAAAAAGCTGATAAAGATGGCACACACACAAAAAAAACCCCTTTATCTGACAGTGAACCTGATGATAGCAAATGAGAGTCAACTGACAAATCAAGCGGCTTTGCCACAGTTATCAATGGGAATGAGTGTTTCCCATGAAATGGAAAGATTTTAATGAGGCAGGCTTAGCAACGGTAATCAAAGCCATAATGTTCTCAGACTGTAATTGCTTCTTATGAAGAGAGACTAATTTGACATTTTTGCCTGGAAAATGAAGCTCAATATTGTTTGCATTGAGAGATCTAAATATATAAAGCCAATCTGGATCTTGACTTTCTCCCCCCCCCCCGTGTGAAAGAATACCTACAGTCTCATGAAAACTGAGTTTGATGTATTCATTTTGAAGTAGTATTTGAGGGGGAGTTGAGGTTTTTGTGTGTCAATAGCACTAGTTTCTTCGAACAAATCAAAGTACTCTATAGTTGCTTCATTTATCACAGATAAAAGAATAATCAATACATTGGTCAACCTTGTTAGGACACAAAACGCAAACGAAATTAAGGTGTTTCAGATCTAATGTTAGAAAACATAATGCTCAGCTTTGGAAAGCTTCTAGTGAAACAGCTCCATTTTAATTACTGGAGATAGTACAAATTGATGTCACTCTCATACAAAAAAATCTGGAAATAGGTCAGGCCATGAAAATGTATATACCCTTTGACCCAGTAAATCCCACTACTGGGATTTATACAAAGAAAATCAAAAACAAAAGAAAGAAGGAAAAAGTCTCTGTATATAGATATGTTGCAGGAATAAGCAACAAATTGGAAACAACCTCAATGTCCAGTAAGGGGAATGGGGAAGTAAATTATACACCTATACAGAACAGAGGTTTTAAAGTCGACAATTAGACTTTATAGCAGCATTTTAAAAAAGAGGCAAGTTACAACACTGTATTTCTGTAATGATTAAAATTTTAGAGAAATGATGCGTTTGGAAAAAGATGAAGTGGACATATAGCTGTTGACAATAACATGAGATGTGAATTCTCTCACACTTTATGTCATGTTTTCAGTGTACGTCAAGAAATATATTCATATTATCAGACGCATAAATCTTAAACTCAAAATAATTTGATACAGATGTCCAAAAAAAGTGCTTTATGAAAAAGAATAAGTGGGAAAAGGTTCTTATTTTGTGATTCCTTTTGTCCTTTTAAGTACACTACTAGTTAACAGCAGATGAGTGGTAAGTTTGTGTGCTGCTTAAGGTCAAGAATTTCTAGTCTACCAAATGCCCCATGTGCCCAAGTATCTCCATGCCAGACAAAGCCCAGGAAAGAATAATGCTTTTGGCCCAGGCTGAGCAGTTACTCTCTCCTACATACTAAGTATTCATCCACAGAATAGTAAAAAAAAAAAAAAAAAAAAATATATATATATATATATATATATTAGGATATATATATATATATATATATATATATATATATATATATATTAGGTGCTAGAGCCTAATACGAGACAAGAATTCAATCTAAAAACTTCTAGAAAGAGAATTAAAATATTTCTAGTTTTAATTGTGTTATTCACAAAACTGATGACACTGGTATCTTTTCCTCTTGTGAAACAACAATCAGTATCAAATGTTAAGCCTGACACAAAGAACTAATGTTTAATCGTTTTTCTGTCATTATTTGTAAGTGCTCCTATGTTCCAAAACTAATTAAATTTGCCTTCAGCATTTTGTTGCAGAGTTTTGGAACCAGCTCCTTTAGAATGCTCTAACAGCTTGATGGCCTTGTCAGAGTTTTCAATATTTCTAAGCAGAGTCTCTAATCTTCTCTTAATTTTCTTCTGATCTTCAAGAGCACAGCCAATGACTATGGACTGAAACTTCTGGTCAACAGGCCCAGGCGGCACCTCGGATGAACACGCACTGTACAGTGACATCAAGTGACTCTTGGCATTTCCCAAATCATCCAGAAACTTACTGACCACCTCATCAATAATCCTGGTGGCATGCTTTAGGGATTCTTCCTGCTGGGGGTTTCTGATTGTTTCTACTGAAACTTCAACAGTGAGGGTTCGTCCCATCAAACGGTTTGCTGTCAGATTTAACTCTTCTCTTTCTCCTAAACGTAGAAAGTTTGAAATATCAATCAATATGAGACATAAACTTACCTATGTTGAGAACACTAAGGCATTCATTTGTGGCTAAAGCTGTTTTCCGTAAATGCCTCGGCAACAAAATTTTTAAAGGTAAAAGTCGAAATTACAGGGGTGCCTGGGTGGCACAGCGGTTAAGCGTCTGCCTTCAACTCAGGGCGTGATCCCGGCGTTATGGGATCGAGCCCCACATCAGGCTCCTCCACTATGAGCCTGCTTCTTCCTCTCCCACTCCCCCTGCTTGTGTTCCCTCTCTCGCTGGCTGTCTCTATCTCTGTCGAATAAATAAATAAAATCCTTAAAAAAAAAAAAGTTGAAATTACAGTGCCTAAGATTAACTGATGAACTGTATTATATTACAGGGAGAGGCTGCAGAATACCTTTCCTTGAAAGTCGTTTTTTATTTTTTTTTGAGAGAGAGGGAGAGGGAGTGCACACACATGCGTGCAGGCGGGGGAGGGGAAGGGAGAGAGGGGGAGAGAGAATCTCAAGCAGGCTTCACAGTCCATGTGTGAGCCCGACGTGCGGACTGATCTCATAACCCTGAGATGATGACCTGAGCCTAAATCAAGAGTCGGATGCTTAACCGACTGAGCCACCCAGGCTCCCCTCCCTGAGAGTCTTTATACATGGGAACCAGATGACTTCTCAAGTGGTTATGTTTGAAAAGGTTTGGGCAGGTATGCATTTGTAACTGGGATAGAAACCAAGTCTTTACATAGAGTGAATAGAGAGCATAACCAGGGTTTTGTGCTGGTTAGAGCAAGAGATCAGACACATTGGATCTCTTGATGACGATGTGCATGTAGGGGAGGAAAAATCATTTTCCCTGTACCCTTCTGAGTTCTTGGCTGAGAAACCCTGTAATAAAAGATTAACGAGAAAAAAAGCAGAAGCTTATGAACGTGTACACTTCACACATACACAGGAGATTTTCAGGGACGCTGAGATGGCCCACCCCCCTGAGACGGACGACCCGAGCCACCACCTTAAAAACCACCTTCAGCTGAGGACTAGGACGTTCAGGGAGGCCTTCCCCTCCTTAGTGAGGTGACCAGGAAAAGCAGGATACACCAGGATAAGGTTGTGCTGCAGATTTCGTAGGTGCTTTCTGCATAGATAAGAGTTTCTATGATTCACAGTCATCCTTCTCTTCCTGGTACAAAGAGGGAGGCACCCTTACAAATGGAAATAGCCTTTATAAATTTAAACTTCCCTTATAAAAGAATAACTTCTACTCTGTTTCCAGAGCTTCTCCTGTGTCTGCAGCTTCTCAAAAATAATCAGCTTGAAATAATCCCTATGCCAAAGAACCGTACTTTGGGACGGCGTATTCTGCATGTGTATCGGAATACAAAGCCCCAATTCTGGCTGAGCAAACTTAGCCATGAGAGTGGAGGAAAAGCTGGCCTCAGAATTAGGCACTGACTTCATCCTTGCCAGGGACATTTAAGCAGGCCGGCGGTGTAAGTCTTGGCCAGCACAGAGAGGCAATGGTAGGAAAAGGGATCCACATCTCATTATTTATACGAAAAAGTCGGCAACCTCCTCTTTGTCCCGTTCTGTAACCCTCTCCCTAATTCATCGATCTCTGGCCAGGACGGTGGACAGACTGGCTAGATCCTGACCCCGCTGTGCATGTCTAAGAGTTGAGGGCCTGGGGTTAGACGCACACTCACGGCACCAGCCGCTGGCCCAGCAGCTTGTCTTGGGAGGCCCCGGAGCAACCGAATTAGGAAGCCACGGCCAGCGAGAGGAAACCCCAAGGGCCCTGTTCCTCCGTGTGCAGTCATGCTTTTCACTGAGAAGTGCTAGCACCTTCTATGTTAATGGGATTTTACTGGGCCCATAATGTCTTCCCCCTGCATTCCCTCGCCCTCCTCTCCTTAAGCTACACCTCAACCCCTCTCTGTCTTCTCTGCTTCCACAGCTTCCACAGTCCAGGAACTTCTGAGGAACTGGTTAGGAGTGTCAACTGCTTGGGGCCACCTCCTCCGGAGCTTGGAGGCCTTTTCTACCAGTTCCAACCATGCCCTTGAGGTAGGGGGCAGGCCAGCAGGCTGACCTCCGGGCAGGTGGCTCCGCAGCGGCTCTCCGCGCTCGCGGGAAATGCCCAAGGCAAGCGGGCGAATTCCTGCGGTCAAGCGAAAAGGGACCTAAAGCCCGTATCGTAAGCCCCATCAAGGAGGGGGAAAGACGAGCTGCCTTCCGTGGAAACGCGCTCACCGTCGCTGATCTGCCTCATGTCCTGGCTGTTCTGGATGCTGTGGATCATTTCCAGGAGGACTTCTTTCTCTTGCTCGACAGCAGTTGCCGCTTCTCTCAGAGCTTCCACCCTGTGCACATGGGGAAGACGAGTTACCGCGTGGAAGCTGACTTGTCTTCGTCGCTATCATTTGCTCCAACTCAAGTGTAAAGATCACTAGGAACGCTTTTCAAAAAGTCTTTACCCCTCTCTAAAAATGCTTCTCTTGTTTTAAATCCACCTACCCCACCCCCCTCCTCCTTCCCCCCTCGTATGGCAATCATTCTGTTTACTGTCCATCTATTTTGTATGTGTTCTTAATACAATCTGTATTTGTGTGTTCATCTATTTTCAATTTAGATCTCACTGTTTCTTTTTCTTCACGCAGCGTTATTTTGTTAGGAACCATCCAGCATCTTGTGAGTGCATCTAACCAGTAGCTTCTGACACTGCAGAACACTCCGTCTCTATCATCCACCTGATTTGACCTCTACGGTCCCAGTGGAAACGCTCACTTTGTCCCCTCACTTTTCATCACCACAGAAAAAACCGTTCAGTGAATACATGTCCCCTATGGACTTGAATGAGAACCTCCTTGGATCTATCCCAGGGCAGAACAGCTGAGACACAGGGTATGTGCACCCTCAACGTAACCCAGTACTAGCATTGTTCCCCAGAATGGCTAGACTAGACCGTTGTTGGGAAGTAAGCATTCTCGTCCCCACAAAGGCCCTTCTAACTGGACTAAGAATCAAGTTAACATGAGACAAATTAACAGGAGAAAATCAAATTTAATAGCGTACATAAGGGGAATCCACATAGACATGGAAATGCCAAAGACAGTCAGGCAAAATGAGGTATATATTATTTTGAATGAAGGAGAAGGGGGTAAGGGTCTGGGACTTCAGAGAAAAGGAATACACTTCACAGGGTGATAAGAAGAGCAGATGTTAGGTAATTAGATGTTTGCCCTGCCATACAGATGGGCCACTCAGATAAAATTTATCTCTGCCTATAACCCTTATTCTGGGAAAGACCCCTAATTTAGAATCTTCTGTGTGGTTAAGAGAGGTGCAGAAGTTTCTCGTGAGCTTGCAGGCTCTCAAGTGCCTTCAGCTCAAAATAACCCACATGCCCAAGGGGCACATTTGGGGGGGGGGGCCCTGTCCTGAACCCCTTTGCAATACTCCCAGCAGCAAAGCATAGGAATCCCTGTGTCCCCACAGCCCTACCAATACTCAGCATTTTCCAACTTTCTATTTTTTTGCCAGTCTACTAAGAATACAGTGGTATGTTCGTACTTAAATTGTATGGCTTTCATTACTAATAATTCTGGACATCTCTTTGTATTCTTGTTAGTCTGTTCATAGCCTTTGCCTATTTTGTTTTTCCCTTTTTTAAACGGGGTTACTGTCCTATTGTTGATTTGCATACTCAAGGAATTAATCCCACATTAGTTACAGACATTATAATCTTCTTCTTCCATCCTATCATATATGAATTTTGTCTGGGATATCCTTCCCTGAATAGATATCCTTACTTTGAAGTGATCAGATTAATCTTCTCTTGGTTTTATTTTGCCTTATGGTTTATGCTTTCGAAGGTTTACTTCAGGCTCTTCACATCCTAGCTCATAGGTCCTTTCCCACCTTTCTTTCTATTAACTTGATTGCTTTACCTTTCTCATATTTATGTCTTAGTCCATCTAGAATCCACCTGTATGTGTTTAGGTAAGGATTTTGTTTTATTTTTCTCCAAATAGTGAAGTGTTTTCCCCCAACATTACAACCACCAAAAATCCATCTTTCCTCCAGTGGTTTATAGATTGTCTACTCTGAAATCTCTATTCCATCCACTAGTATATTTGACTGTTCTTAGACCAACACCCATTTAAAAAAAATAGCAACAGCCTTGTAATATGCCTTAATATTTGGTAGAACCAGCCCTCTAAACTTCTTTAAAGATAACTTAGCTATTTAGACTTTTATTTTTTTTTTTAAAGATTTTATGTATTTATTTGACAGAGAGAGACAGCCAGCAAGAGAGGGAACACAAGCAGGGGGAGGGGAGAGGAAGAAGCAGGCTCATAGCGGAGGAGCCTGATGTGGGGCTCGATTCCAGAACGCCGGGGATCACGCCCTGAGCTGAAGTCAGACGCTTAACGACTGTGCCACCCAGGCGCCCCCTAGACTTTTAATTCTCCATATTAACTCCCGAGTAGGTTTACTGGGTCTGTCAAAGAACTGGGGTAAATCTGGCATCTTTAGAATATTGTCATTCTATCCAAGGGCATGATAATGTCTCTCCATATATTCAGATCATCTTCTATATTCTTCATAGAGTTTTGAAGTATTTTTTTTAAAGATATTATTTATTTGAGAGAGAGAAAGAGAGAGACAGCACAAGCAGGGACAGAGACAGAGGGAGAAGCAGGCACCCTGCTGAGCAAGGAGCCTGATGTGGGGCTCGATCCCAGGACCCTGAGATCACAACCTGAGCTAAAGGAGACGCTCAACTGACTGAGCCATCCAGGAGCCCCTAAAATTAAAAAAAAAAAATGCTGTTTTTGTAAGGTTCATCTTGTAATTGGTAACAGATTTATTTATTAATTTTAATGATTGGTCTTTTGATTCTACTCATTCTTCTACTTATTTTTTTTTAAGATTTTATTTATTTACTTGACAGAGACACAGCAAGAGAGGGAACACAAGCAGGGGGAGTGGGAGAGGGAGAAGCAGGCTTCCTGCTGAGCAGGGAGCTCAATGTAGGGCTTAATCCCAGGACCCTGGGATCATGACCTGAGCAGAAGGCAGACGCTTAACCGACTGAGCCACCCAGGCACCCCTGATTCTTCGAGACTGATGATCGTTTCATCTGTACAAAATGAGAGTTTTAATCTCTTCCTTTTTAATCCTATTAGTTTCTATTTCTTTATAGTATTGACTAGAGTCCTCTGTGACTTTATTAAACAGTGATGATGAGAGACAGCATCTTTGTCTTTTCCTGAATTTAAAGGAAATGCCTGTGTAGGGTTTTGGTATAACGCCTATATCAAACTATAGAAGCACTACTTTCCCGAACTCCCCCAACTCTAAACATACGTGCACTTACTACACATTCACACGGACACACTCAGTCACTAAAGAACGAGGCTGTGGAATCATGAGGGCAAGAGAAAAGAAAATCCTGTATACTTAAAAGTGCTCTTTTCAGGGCACTTCTTGTTATACATTACCCTGTAAATAAGTTGCCAGCTTTTGGAAAATGAACAGTGACAGACTTAACCTCAGCATTCAGATGGCCTTAGAAACATGAGATCATGGAAGATCTAATTGTGACTGCTGCCGTAAGTGGGCACAGAAGGAACAACTTCACTAACATTTGAGCACATGTCCGTTCCATTTAAGGTCTCCCCTACCCACCCCAACCGCACATCTGCCTTTTCCCTAACAGCCATCCACCTGTTATACCCCAAAATAGCACTGATTGACCACAAAGTCACAGGGTCTCTTTGTTCATCAAGATACTAAATATATGTTGAACTTTGTGTTTATAAGAGCCAGTAAAAGCAAAGAACTGGTAAGAATCTTACATGACAAATGTGGCTGGAAAACACAATAGAAGAACAATATTCTATACAATAGCAATAATACAACAGCAAGCCCACTTCCAGCACCATCCATCATGTGCTTACACATTTTACATGAGCAAACTCTCAGACTTTTAGATAAACTAGGGCCCAGTACATATGAGAGAGATTGAGTTGGCACTGATATGAAATATATATGCTAAAAACACAAACCATGACTCTAGTGTTTAACTGACACAGATGAATCATGTGATTGGTAAATGAGAAACGCTGAAAGAAGAGATGAATTTTTCAAGACTCATTTGAGTTTGTACTCAAATGTACGATGATAGAGAACTGAATGTTATTCAAAAAAGGAAGGCTTCATTTACAACATGTTACAACACTAAGTTCAGGGAGTTGTTAACAAGAAAATGGTTTAAAAGGAGACACTCTAGGAAAAAAAACATAAGTCTGTCATATAAGGAAGATATTTTGCCATTAAATGAAACCAAATACAGAACACATTAGATGGAAATTTTAAGTCTTGAGGTTTTTTGGTTTTTTTGTTTTCCCTCAATGCTAGAAATTGCCAGGGCGTTCTCCCTGTGAAAAACAATTTCACCTTTTATGGAACTTCTCATATACATTTTCATGTATACCTTTTTCATTTCATAGCAAAGATAAAACGCCATTCTTCAGAATGTAAAGATTTCAAGGGTTTGTTTGTTTTTTGGCACCATTGACATTTGCTTCTCCCTCTAGCTGAACCTAGATCTCTACTTAGTTTATTTAAGTAATATTTGTACTGTTTCTCAGCCACTGAGATCTTTAAATTCATCTCACATATAAATCTGTCTACAACCTTTCCATTTAGTTCTAGAAAATTGTTAGCCATAGTATCTTTGAATATTCCCTGTCCTCCATTCTATTATTTTCTTCTGGAACTCTGGTTAGCCAAGTGTTGGACCACCTCACCTTATCCTTCATGTTTTTTAACACATCATTTGCCAACACGTCTCTTGGCGGAGAAGGGTGGTTCTGTTTTTACTAACAGATCCTAGAAGAGCAACATTTCCAAAATTGGTTAAGAACTTCTCCTCATACCAAGGCTGGCCTGAGTTGTACTCCTGGAAAACTCTCTGCATGAAACTGCTAGGAAGCCGGCTTTGACAAAAAGAAATTTTAGTCAGAAAATTCTTATGAGAGCAAAACTGAAGTGTACACACACTCGGCTAGTCTTCAGGTCTCCCACACCTCACAGATCTCTGCAGCCGGGCTATCAAAAGGACACACTGGTGAGAGACTTAGAGGTGCAGGAGCGACTTCACCAGACCGGAGGCTACTGCGGATCCATCGGCTAACATGGCTAACGCACCTCGCAGTGAAGCTGCAATGGCTTTTCAGTCATGCTGTTCAAACCAGCTCTGCCACTTACTGGCTGTGGAGACTTGAGCAGTTCCTTAAGTTCTCTTTGCCTCACTTTCCTCACTTATGAAAAAGGGATAAAGAGAGGGTGGTTGTGACTGAAGTAAAGCGAGTAGCGTTTAACACAATGCCTGACAGCACTGACAAAAACAATTCTAGTACTGAGGTAACACGTGTGGTGTGGCTAGAAGTGGTGCTGGCAAACAGTAGCTTCATGGTATTGACGACATTATGAACTCAGGCTTATAAATAATAAGAATTTGTGCTTTCATAAAAAGGAAGGAAACAGGCAAAGGCTCCTATCCTGAATTTATTTGAAAAAAATAATTTTTCTTTTTTTCTTGTTTTTAAGTAGGCTCCACATCCAGTGTGGAGCCCAACATGGGGCTTGAACTCACGACCCTGAGATCAACACCTAAGCTGAGATCAAGAGTCAGACGCTTAACCAACTGAGCCACCGAGGCCCCCCCGCCAAATAATTTCTAAAACGAGTTCTTAAAATCATAGTCCCATCTTGTATTTAATATTCTTGTATCCAAGAAACAAGAGTTGGTAAGGATGTGGAGAAAAAGAAACCCTCATGCTCTGTTGGTGGAAATACAAACTGGTATAGCCACTGTGGAAAACAGTATGAAGTTTCCTCAAAAAATTAAAAATGGGGGCGCCCGGCTGGCTCAGTTAGTGGAGCATGCAACTCTTGATCTTGGGGTTGTGGGTTTGAGCCCCACACTGGGTGTAGAGATTACTTAAAAATAAAATCTTTAAAAAAAATTAAAAATTGAACTACCCTATGATCAGTAATCACACTACTGGGTAATACCCAAAGAGTATGAAAACACAAATTAGAAAGGATATATGTACTTTTATGTTTATTGCATAATTATTTACAATAGCCTAATTATGGAAGTAGCCCAAGTGTCCACCAATAGACTATTATTCAGCTATAAAAAAGAATGAAATCTTGCCATTTGCAACAAAATGGATGGAACTAGACAGTAGAAGGCTAACTGAAGTAAGTCAGTCAGAGAAAGACAAATTACATATGGTTTCACTCATATGTGGCATTTTAAAGAAACAAAACAAATGAACAAAGGGAGGGGGGAATGAGACAAACCAAAAAACAAACTTAATTATAGAGAACAAATGGGCAGTTACGAGAGGGGAGGCATGTAGAGGGAAGGGTGAAATAGGTGAAGGGGATTAAGATTACACTTATCTTTTTTTTTTTTTTTTAAGATTTTATTTTTAAGTAATCTCTACACCCAACATGGGGCTTGAACTTAAAACCCCAACATCATGAGTCACATGCTCTACTGACTGAGCTAGACAGGTGCCCCAAGAGTACACTTAACTTTTTTTTTTAAAGATTTTTATTTATTTATTTGAGAGAGAGTGAGAGAGAGAGAGAGAGAGCATGAGCAGGGGAAGGGGTCAGAGGGAGAAGCAGACTCCCCACTGAACAGGGAGCCCGATGTGGGGCTTGATCCCAGGACCCTGGGATCATGACCTAAGTTAAAGGTAAGATGCTTAAGCGACTGAGCCACCCAGGCACCCAAGAGTACACTTACCTTGATGAGCACTGAGTAACATATAGACTTGTTGAATCACTATACTGTACACGTGAAACTAATATAACACAACTATACTGGAATTAAAATAAAAAATAAAAATTAAAAAAAAATACTCTTGTGGGGTGCCTAGGTGGCTCAGTCTGTTGAGCACCTGACTCTCGATTTTGGCTCAGAGCCCACGCTGGGCTCTGAGCTCAGAGGGGAGCCTGCTTCAGGATTCTCTCTCTCTCCCTCTGCCCCTCCCCCTGCTCTCACTCTCTCATAAATAAATAAATCTTAAAAAAAAATACTCTTGTATCTGAAGAATGCCACAATGATCACTTATATCCTAGGCAATGTAAGATTTTGAATAAGTTTTCCTAACCATCGCCAAAGTATTTAAATACATTCACCACTGAGACCCTTTAATATAAAAATGCAACTGGTGTTTAATGGGACTGGTATTAGGAGCTACTCATCAGTACTGTGGCCTTAGGCTGGCCACTCAATCCCTCTGGACCTCAGTTCCCTCATTTCTAAAAGAGATAACGTACATGTGCCCTCCTCTACCTCAAAGGATTTTGCAAGGTTCAAATGACAATGTATATGAGAAATACTCTTAAATTATAGGCTGTTGTTCAATATTAACTATGATGCTTCTTGTTTTGTGACTCCTGGGACACTGGCACACCCTAAGAAACTTGAAGCAACAGGAAACTTTTGGCCAATGATCCATATCACTCCCGGCCCTGACCCTTCATTCCCTGGCTGCTCAGGAAGTGACTGCAGATGGCTGAGAGCAGCGGGAAGGAGCTACAACTTGACCGGTTTGGGGAAATTGGTGAACAATCAATCTCCCAGCCCTATCATCCTCCCCTCTGCCATCCTCCACAACCCATATCCCAAACATCTTCGTTACCATGCAGAGTCTTCTAGGAGCCACTCAGTTACTTGGCACTCAGTAGGTGTTCAATACTTACCGACTTTGACAACAATTTAAATGGAATTTTTGGGGCACCAAGCTGGCTCAGTTGGAGGGAGCACGTGCCTCTTGGGTTGTAAGTTTAAGCCCAGGTTGGGTATAGAGATTACTTAAAATCTTTACAAAATAAACAAACAGATAAATAAACAAATGGAATTTTCATCTCTTTCAGTGAAATCATATATTCATCCATGTACTAGCCCTACATTTTGAAATATTGTAAGCAGAAAGAGTTAGGGATTCCTGGGTAAACAAAGACAGACATAGCTTCCTTGACATAAGAAGAGTCATTTTAGGCCCCCAGCCATCTTGTGAAAGAATGTGAGAACAGTCACCATGAGGCCAGGAGACAGCCTAATCATATTCAGAAATGAAGGCTGACCTGATGCACACTCTTGATTATCTTTGTAGGATTTAAACCCCTTTGAGCACTCAGATACCAGACCAGCTGGAGCCAGAGAACTCATGATGCTGACCCCTCCCGGCCCTCATGATTTTGGCGTGGATTTCGTCACCCCAATTCCATGCTGTATTCCCCACTGTGCAAGCCTCTTCATGAAGGCTTTTAACCCTCAGTTAAAACTTCCCCAATTTTGTTATTCTGGGAGACACTTCTTTGGGAAAGACCCCCCATGTTCTCCCTTACTTGTTGTAAGTAAAACACTTCCTTTTCCTATTCTTTGGTTTGGTTGTGTCTTTTGGCCTGACACATACCAAGAGGCAAACCTTGGTAACAATAAGACACATCTAACTTTAAGAGACTACAGGCATGAATTATTAAGCTCTACAGCCAATCTTCCTGGGTTCTAGGCTGAGGGACCTTGGACAAGTCATTTAACTTCCTAAGTTTCAATTTCCCATTTGGAGAATGGAGGTGATAGTAACTTCCACAAAGGAATGCGGTCTGGTATATACTCGGTGCTCATGTAATGAATCAGTGTTAGCATGTATTACTTATAAATTATGGTAACTTTTTAAATATATATTTTATAAATATTTTTATATATTATATATATATTATATTTATATAAATATTATAAATATTTTTATAAATAATTTTTTAATATATATTTTATAAATATTTTATTTATTTATTTGTGTGAGAGAGAGTGTGCACAGCTGGGGAAGAGGCAGAGGGAGAGGAGAAGCAGGCTCCCTGCTGAGCAGGGAACCCAATGTGGGGCTCCATCCCAGGACCCTGAGATCATGACCTGAGCTGAAGGCAGACGTTTAACTGACTGAGCCATCCAGGTGCCCCAAATTAGGGTAACTGTTAAAAAAGGTGTCTTGAGCCACTGATAAATGCAAACATCAGACACTATTTAGAATTGGTCAAAAAACGGAGAGAGGGGTGCCTGGGTGGCTCAGTCGGTTAAGGGTCTCTTCTTGTTTCAGTATGGTCTCAGGGTTGTGAGATCGAGCTCCATATGGGGCTCAGTGTGGAGTCTGCTTGAGAATCTTTCCCCTCCCTCTCTCTCCCCCTCTGCTCCTCCCACCCCGCCCTCTCTCTCTCAAATAAAAATAAAATCTTAAAAAAAAAAAAAAAACTGGGAGAGAAAGGAATCACCTTTCTGGGAGTAACCAAGAAAGGAGATGAGGTGGAGTCAAGAAAGAGGCTAGTGTCATGGTAAAGTATTAGACACAAATGGAATTCCTTCAACGATACGTAAATGCTGCCAAACATTTAAAAGCTTTTAAAAAAGCACGTACACCACTAGTTCATACTCTAGGTCAAAAAGCTTTTGGCATAATTCTGTCTTCAGTTTCATATGGAAGAAGTTCTACCACATTTGACAAAATTAGTACGGTTGGGCAACTACATGCAAACTTTTAAGTATTAAACTACAGTGTTTTATTCTACCTGAAACACTGCTTTATGAGTTATCCTTAATATGAAATTAGACTATTAGAGCAAAATCATGTTTCTTTTACAAATACATCTTCGAGGCATGATGCTAGTTTTTAACAATGTGGTGCTCTGTGACACTGACCACGTGGTTTCAAAAGAATCTCTGAACCTTAATGGATCATCATTAGCATTTGTCTTTAATTTTACTACTTTCTACAACACTTCCTTAGATCAGTATTACTTTTTTTTTTTTTAAGGAAGAAACAAAGCTTACAAAAGTCTAAAATTACTAGAGAAGTCCTCAAAGTCAGTAATTAGCACATTTTAGTCAGTCTTTCCTCCTCAGCTCAAGGGTTAATTAAGCAAGTTATAATTTAATCACTCGTATACAGTAATCAATTCACTTCAGATTAATCAAACATTAGAATATATGAATACTCAAAACCAGAGGCTTTCTTTTAAAGATGACTACCTGACTGCTTTTGCACCTAGCACCCATGAGGTGTTAGTTCAAGTTTGAGGAGAATGACTCAGCTTGAAGAAGGGAGGGGCAACCTCTTCCTCATTCCTTTCAGAAAAAGTCTTTTCCGACGAGGGTGGGGGAGAGAGCCCTGAAATGGTTAAGAACACACCCTCAAAGTTCTAGATACCTGGGGAGACTTAGAATGCTGCTACATAAAAAGAAGTATTATTCATCACAGGGACACTACTGATTTCATTCTTGTTGCGCTTTCTCTGGGGAGTAAATGCATCAAGCTCAAACATGGCGAAGCATTACTTTTCTCTTGTTCCATTGTCTCATTCCGAGCAGAACCCTAGAATGTGGTTTTGGCTCAGGTTTCTCTCTCTGTTGTCATCCATGAAATCATTGTGGATGGAGAATTTCTCATTTTCTGGCTGTTTTCTCAGGGTAATAATAATAATAAATGCCTCAACTGCTGAGATATACTGTGGTTATTAGTGCACTTTCCTGGCAAATAAACACTTCTTCTTGTTTTGGTATATAAATTGAGGAAGATAAAGACATACATACAATGCTTCTTAAAATTTTTGGCTTACATGTTTCTTTGCTCACCCAGAAATGGTGAAATCTGTAGGGAAAAAATCGGTGTAGTTTCAGGGGGTTGTGGGGCCTTAATACGATTTTCACTTACACCTGCACACAATTTACACAGTAACTCTGGTGACATAAACGTTTACAGTAAGTACATAAAAGTTTTCATACACTGTTATGGGAAACAATTATTTCCAAAATTTACTACGCATTATTTAGAAATTGCATACAAGCATAACACTATTATATTACTTAATAAAACCTTAGTAAAGAGGGAAAAAAAACCTCCATCTTATGCTTTCAGGCCAACGACTAGCACTTTCAAGGTGTCTTCCGTGGAAGGAGGTACACGGTAAATACTGAGAAAGTAACGGAATGGCTGAATACAGCGTGCCGGGGTTCAGGGGAAAATGGAAGCTGCAGGGTCTTATTCCATCAAGTACCCAGCCACCGTTCACCCCGCAGTCCGTCATCTGTCCTACTCCTCCCTAATCCTTGCTATCAGACGGATTCCTGGATTTGTTATTTTTTTGCTCTGCTGTGTTTTGGAGGAAAGAAACTTATCACTCACATCGGGGACCACTAAACTGCTGCCGGTCTTAAAAATGCATAATAGGAAAAGAGTAAGTTAACAACATTTGGGAAGACCACAAACTGGCATTCAGAAAATTCTAGAAGTTCTGTAGACCCGGAGCGTCACAGTCTCCAACCTCAAATAAAGTCACCGTAACTTTTACCTTCTCTGATTTTTCTCCGTTCCCAAACGCTGTCTGTTAATGAGAATGTGGCTCACAGGTTTTTGCTTAAATCGAATGCGTCTTCTCTCGGTCGGAGAGGAAAATTCACCAAGAGCCAGACAAAAGCGCACCATCTCCATGGAGAACCAACCTCAGGCCAGCAACTTCTCCGGCTGCAGCGCGCCCCGGGACCGTGCCGGGCCGGCCCGCGGCGCACGGCCACCCCCAGCGCCCCGCCCGCGCCCCGCCCGCGCCGGCCGGCGGCTCACCTGAGCTCCAGCTGGTCCAGGCTCTCCAGCAGGCGGCTGGAGCGGTCGGCCATGGAGGAGGAGCGGCAGAAGCGCCCCTCGTTGGCTTTCGCGTTGATCTTCGCCTGAGCCATCTGAGCCTCCGAGGCGGGGCGGCCAAGAGGTCACCGGCCTCTCCGGCGGCGGCGAGTGGAGAGCCCGGCGGCCGCAGGCGTCGCCGTCACCGCGCGGGGCGCCCGCCTCCCTCTGACGCCCGCGGGGGGCGGCCCGGTAGGACGCGCCGCCGCCGCCGCGTGGCCAAACAAGGGCAGGCGCGCCGCCCGCCGGGCTCGGGGCTCTGGTGCCTGGCAGGGAGCGGCTGCGGCTGCGGGAGGGAGCTCGCTGGCCACGGGGCCTCGAGGGTGGGCCGCCAGGGCCCGGGGGCCAAAGGAGCAAAGCCGGGCGGCTCCCGGGGCACCTGGAGGAGGCCGATGCAGGAAGGGGAGGACCCAACGTGATCGCTGGATCTTTCTCTCCCGACCCTGGGCCAACCCAAAGCCCAGCGGAGACCCCCAGAACAACCCCCTACCCGTGAGCCCTCGACTCTGCAGCCTGAATGTAACCAACTCCCCACACGCGAAGGTACCTAACGGTAGGCTGTGGGTATTACTCAGTGACGGCCTCGCTTAGTTTCTCCCAGCGCCAATAATTCACGGCAAAACCAAAGCCATTAAAAATCCTTTGCTATGGGGAGAAAAGATTCCTTTGTGGCACAGATAGCATTTAAGCACAGCTCCTTGGCAGTCTGTACTTGCCTGACCCTGTCCTGTTACCAATCCCTTTCCCGAGATGGAAATAATGAAAGCCTTTGACAACACCACAGAAGCTTACAGGGGGAAAAACAGCTTTCCCATCTTTCTTTCACACCCAATTTATTTAAATCTCCTGTTAATTAAAAAAGATGCGGCAAGTCACTAGGGCAGATACTACAAAGGTCAGTAAAAGCGGACTGGGAGCACAGATTTATGTACTTAAAAAAACTTGTGCTTTGCTCTCATATCATTATAGCCATACGCCTCATATTGCAAGGATAAGAATGTACAGGGCACATAAAATGATAGATAATAACAGTATAAAGCTGAATCACAACCTTTAATCTGAGATCAAAGCCGATCAAAGCCATTTAAAAACTTGAACAGAGATGAGGGCCTTCAGTCTGGATTCCAGTTCCCTCTGAACTTAATCTACATACTAGTAAACTATTTTTGTAGGGGATTATTTGACCTCATTAAATGTATTTTGTCATTATCACGACACAGACCTGGAATCCAAAGACATGTTGTTAATGATCTGAAAGTCTATCATGTAATTTTAGAATCATCCTGTCCTTTTCTTCTTTCCGATCCAACAGATCCAATGCATAAGTAAATCTCCTCAGCTCTACTTTTAGAATAGACGAGGATTCTTCTCCCGGATTCCACTGCTAACACTCTGGTCCCAGCCACCCAGCCACCATCGATTTTCACCTGGACTACTGCAACACCTTCCTATCTGGTCTTCCTGCTTCTACTCTTGTCTCTGGTGTGTATGCTCTCAATACAGTAACTACAGTAATCCTTCCAAAAAAGCCAGATCACACCAGTCTCAGAAACACAATCTTTCCCTTCTCTATTTGCCTTCATTAGTTACCACCATTGGATATACTTGCTTATGATAACGGATAACACACTATCCAACCCTCTCTCCATACAGGTGTGCTCCATACAGGTGTGGGCTTTGCTTTGTTCACTGGTATATCCCCAGTGCTTAGAATAGTCACTGGCACATGGTAAGTACTCAATAAATACTTCGTGAGGGAGTGAATGAATGAATGAATAAATGATGTAATGAAAAGATACACATCTTTGTTGATGTTGGAAACATTTACTTTTGATAATAATCCATTTAACTTTCTGTAATATCATCCACTGATTACCTCTCCTCTTTGTGCCTAAATTAAGTTCAAATTATGAGGTAATTTAAAAATAATTGTTTAACAAGTAGAAATACAATGACAATTATTAATGAAAACATAAGACAACCCAATTATCTTTTTTTTAAGGGTTATGATGAAATATCCCTTTACTGTCATATAAAAAACTGCATCATTTACTCTCTACCATACACACCACAAAAGCTTAACAGAACATCAGTGTATGTCACGTATGTGTTTGGCTCCTCTAGTAAAGAGGTGTTGATTTCTCTCCCCCACATCTGCTTCACCACTCTTCTTTCTGAATCATCCTTTTTGCTCCTCACTATTGAGCAAGATCTTGGAGATGTCTTTAAGGTCCAGCTCATGACTACCTCCTAAAACCCTGCTTGATGACTTTAACATACAAATTAAAAATATAATATGGTCATTTTGGAAAAATGGTGAATTCTTAACCTACATGTTTGTCTACTTAAAAAAAAATGCAAGCAGGTAGGACAGAACTGACACCTTAAGAAATAAAAACACAAATTGGTTTCCAATGTGGTTTGGAAAGATTATAGTAATAAAAAAAACAGTAATGCTATTTTACACTAAAATATCAAGTTGCAGAGAAAGAAGAAAATTCCAGCCATGATTTTTTTTTTTTTTTTTTTGGTCTTAAAGACAAAATTTATATTTACAGGAAATTTTAAGTTTGGTATGTAATTACTACTTAAAATCTTTAGGGAATACATTTCTGGTCATGAAACACATGCACAAAGATAGTGTGACAAGCCCTTCTTAGTCTTCTAATTCTTAGTTTTCTATTTTTATTCACAATGGAGCCTGACCATTTAAAAATTAAATGTGTAATACCAAATGTAGGAAATTGACAATTTATTTAATGAATAATTAAAATGAAGACACTTCTAATGAAATAAAAATTTTAAAGGTTAAGGAAGATTACTCCTGAGTACACCATCAACATTATTTTTTGGAAGAATATTATGTTTACACAAATATATATAAAAAAAGACTAATGTTATTAAAAATAAATTTAATTCTACGCAAACATTTTGACATCATTCCCTTTAAAAACAAATACAAGTCACACGAAAGTCTAAGCAGGTAAAAGGAATGGAAAAGTTTTCTTTTTAATAATTTCAAAGAAATTAGGGTTTTCGTTTTTTTTTTTTTTAATTCCAGCAATGTGCTGCTCCAATTAAAGCAGGACTATACATCTGAGTGAGAGCCACAAGGAACATTGCCAATAAAAGTTTTTAATCTGTTTCCATGATCAGTTTCCATTACTCTCTTCTAATAATCATAAACAAAGATCTCAAAGGTATTCTATATTAGTGCCACATAAGAAATAGAATTTACAGAAAAACTGAGCTATGGCAGTTTTATTTATATTCATTTTCACTTCTAAAAAAATAAACTAGAATCATCTGTACAGTACAAATGAAATTAAACAACTAATGCTATTTGGGAAACATATAAACAATAGTCAAGAGCTTCTCTATTTTTTAGTTCTTTTAACCTAAATATATAAATTCAAAGTTAAGTGGAAAACTGTTACAACTATATTAGAATACATGATTTATATCTGCATTAACATGTATTCTATTCCTCTGTACATTTTTGCAAAATAGCACAAAAATACAAAGTAAATATCAGATGCAAAAGCAAAAAAAGCATGTTTCCAAATACATTTGTACTAACAGATTTCTGGTCTCCTTTAGAAAACAAACGCAAGAATTCATTATCCTGAGTCTCTTCAAGGCCACTTGATGTTGTGTGGTAATATCTTTACATTTCCTCAAGACTTCTTCTAATAGCTTCTTCTAATTCCACATCTGCATTAACAAAACACAGAATTTTAAAATTTAGGGTAGAAAACTAATAAACATGTGCTTTATGTAAATCTCATCAACTACATCTGTCTTTTCAAGAAGGAAAGGAAATACAAAGTTGAGAAACCTAGGATGACTTGGCAGTTTCTTCATAAAATCTGAGTATTTAAAAATAATGAGAATCTGGATATAACCTCAGATTGAATTATAATATGAGCTTACTAAGGAACTTGCAAGTTATTTCCATTTAGGGAAAAAAGTCAAGAAACTTCTAGAATCACTGACAAATAATCACTTGAGGCAATGCATATAAGACTTAAAATAGAAAGCCAAAACCATGAAATGCCAAAATCTCACAGGCATTAAAAATTTTGTTTTAAGCTTTCTAGCATCTTAGGCAAAGAGTGAAACTCATGGCTATACAATGTCTTGAGAAGCATATATTATATATATATATTATATTATCTATATATATATGTACACTCATTTAACAAATATTTATTGAATGCTCCCTGTATATCAGGCATAGGAATACAACAGTGAACAAGAAAGACATTCTTGGGTTTACAAGTGTTTCTCCATTTCCTGGCCTTCACCAGCTTCTCACACCAGGTTTATTTCATCCCATCCAGACCAAAGTCTCTCAGAGGCTCCTTGGTTCATAGGTACCAGTGATCCCTCTAAGATGGAGCTACACCATTCTCTCAGCTAGGACACTGGTGTTATGTTTTCTGTAATTTAAAATACTACAGGCTGTGTGTTAAGTTAAGCTAGATTCTAGGTCAGGGATGAATTCAAGGGGTGAGGAAATACAAAGAACAGCCAAGATGCTCTTAGCAAAGAAAAACAAGATGACAAGACTTGTAAAAAAATATGAAAACTTATTTATAAAGTTACAATAATTAAAAGTGTGGTACCAGTTTCTAGATAATACAAGGGAATAGCTTCATGACCTTAGTGTAGGGAAATATTAAACAATTAAAAAACTATAATGGAAAACTATGGTAATCTAGGATGTATTAAAATTACTTTTATCCATTAAAGACACCATTAAATGAGTAAAAAGGCAAGACATACAGTGGGAAAAAATATTTGCAATACACAGAACTTGTATCCAGAAAGAACCAAAAAATTTTCAACCCCCAAAAATCAGTTAAAAAATCCAAAAGAAAACTGTTAAGAAATCTGAAAAGGCACAGACAAGATTATGTTGAAATGGTCAATAAACCTTATTCATCAGAAAAATGTAAATTAAAATTACAAAGAAATAACAGTATAAACCCATCACTAGCTAAAATTAAAAGACTAAATAATTTAAATGATTGGTGAAAATGTACATCAATGAGAACTCACATATACTACTGGAACAAAACAAAAAACAAAAAAAACCCCTGGCACAACCACTTTGGAAAAACAATTTGGCATTACCTACTAAACTTGAACAATATTAAGTAATCCCACTCCTAGATATATGTTCCCAGAAACATGCACACATGTGCATTAAGAGAGATGTATGAGAATGTTTACAGTAGCATTACCTGCAATAGCCAGAAAGTACAAAGCAAATGTCTATAAATAATAGATGAACTGTGATATATACATAAAATAGAATATTATAAGGTATTAGAATGAAGAAACCAAAGCTACATGCTAACATCTGGATGAATCTATAAAACAATGCCGACTAAAAGGGATCCAGGGGTGCCTGGGTAGTGCAGTTGGTTAGGCATCTGACTCTTGGTTTCGGCTCAGGTCAGGATCTCAGGGCTCTGTGCTCAGCATAGAGTCCGCCTGGGTCTGTCTCTCCCTCTGCTCCCTGCCGCTCTCTGGGTCTCTCTCAAATAAAGAAATAAATCTTAAAAAAAAAAAAAAAAAGGCATCCAGACATAAGAGAATACAGACCATGCTTGTGCTGTCCAATCTGATGCGTACTGACTCTATGTGGCTATGTATATTTAAGTCAATTAAAATTACATAAGATTCATGGCAGCTGTGAATAAATGTAAAAGGATACCTATTTTTTCTTTCCTTTCTTTAAAATTCACAGCACTGTTTAAAGGAAAAAATATAACATTTTCTGGTAGAATTTATAATACATTTAGATGTAATACATATGGAAATTACAGCATAGAGACTTGGGGACAGGACATAAACTAATCTATAGTGTTGGAAAGTTTCTACATTTTAGATAACGTGGAGTATACTAGCACTCAATACACTATAAAAAGCAAAAAATGTACATTGTAATCTTTACAGCAACCATAAAAATTAATACAAAAGGCTAAAAAGCACATAGATCTATCAAAATAGTAAAAACTAGGGGCTCCTGGGTGGCTAAGTCGGTTAAGTGTCTGCCTTTGGCTCAGGTCATGATCCCAGGGGTCCTGGGATGAGTCCCACGTCGGGCTCCTTCCTCAGCAGGGAGCCTGCTTCTCCCTCTCCCTCTGCTGCTCGCCCTGCTTGTGCTCTCTCTCTCTCTCAAATAAATAAAAATAAATAAATAAAATAGTAAAAACTAAATACACACAATACAGTAAAATATAGTATAATAATAATCCAAAAGAAGGTACGAAGGGAGGAACTAATAAGTAAAAGAGGGGACAAAGAGAAAACAAAATGGCAGACAAGAATTCAACCATGTAAGAAATTACATTAAATATTAATAGACTAAACAATGCTTTATTTATTTATTTATTTATTTAAAAAGATTATTTATTTATTATTTGAGAGAGCATGAGCGAGAGAGCACAAGCTGGAGGAGGGGCAGAAAGAGAGGGAGAAGCAGGCTTCCTGCTGAGCAGAGAGCCCGATGCTGGGCTTGATCCCAGGACCCTAGGATCATGACCTGAGCTGAAGGCAGTTGGTTAACTGACTGAGCCAACGAGGTGCCCCAATAGTCCATTATTTAAAAGTAGAGACTGTTACAGTAAATCAAAAATTAAGATTGAGCTTCATGGTGCCTGTAAGAGATGTACCTCTCCCTCTCCCAATGCCCCTTACCTCCACCCATATGCTCACTTTCTCTCAAAAATAAATAAAATATTAAAAAAAAAATTTCATGATAAAAGGTATTACCAGAGATAAAGAACATTTCATAATGATAAATGGGTCAATTCATTAGGAAGACACATCAAAAATATGAAACAATTTTTCAATTAAGAACAGAACTTCAAAATACAAAAGTATACGGAACTATAGAGAACTAGAGAAAAATAATCCACAATCACTGATGAAGAATTCATTATTCCTACTGCAATACCTGATAGATCAACTAGATTAAAAAAAATCAGTAAAGATAAACATTTGATATCAACCCTGACCTAACTGACATTTATAAAGTATTCTACACAATAAACACAGAAAACACATTCTTTTCAAGTGCATATGGAATGTTTACCACGAGAGACCACATATTGGGCCATAAAAATCTCAATAAATTTAAAAAGATTAAAGTTTTACAAAGTATATTCTCTTACCACAACAAAATTAAATTAGAAATGAATAATAAGGCATTCAAATATTTGGAAACTACGTAATACACTCCTAAAGAGCCAACAGGTGAAAGAAGAAAATCCAAGGAAAATTAAAATATTTCAATTTGAAAAATAGCAAAAAGACAAGATATGAAAATTCGTGGAACATGGTAAAAGTAGAGGATGACAAACTAGTATGTGGGCCAAACCCAGTCCAAAGGCAATTTTTGTAAATGAAGTTTTATTGGACACATCCATATGCATTCATTTATGTATTTGTATGACTGGTTTCATGTTAAAATAGTAAGTTGAGTAATTTTAACTGAGACAACAGGAACTACAAAGTCTAAAATATTTACCACCTGGTGTTTTATCGGAAAAGCTCGTTGACCCTGGCTTAGAGGGAAATTTATACCTTTAAATGTTTATATTAAAAAGAAACATTTTAAGTCATTAAGAACCTATAAAAGACAAGCAAACTGAACCCAAAGTAGAAAAATGGGATAAAGAGCAGAAATCAATGAAATTGAAAGCAACGTAAAGAGAGAGAAATTATCAACTAAAAAAAGTTCATTCCTTGAAAAGATCAAATAAATTGATAAATTTCTTGTTAGACTGATCAAGAAAGAGAGAAAACAAAAATCACCAATATTAGTAACAAATGAGGAAGTAACACCACAGATCCTATAGAAATAAAAAGTGCATTTGAAACATTTGACAATCTAGGTAAAATGGACAGATTTCTTGAAAAACACAATTCTCTAAAACTGACACAAAATGAAACAAAATCCGAACATCTTTATACATTAAAGAAAATAAATCTAGTATTGAAAAACCTCCCAGAAAGAAAACTCTAGGACTAGATGGAAATAAAATCAGTCTTGGAGTGAGTTCAACAAAATGGTGGACTAGGCAGCTCTAAACACCTGTCCTTCCACAGAAACACTGAAACACAATTAGAAACCATCTGAAACCACTGTCAAATGTCTGAAAAAACCTCAAAGATTCAGAGCAACCAATCAAACACTAAACATAAAAACAGTGGGAAAGCTTCTTTGTATTTTTACTTGCCCTTTCTTCAACATCCCTTGACATGGTAGCAGTCTTAAAGACAGCAGCGCATATATATTCCTAGCATGGGAACCTTGTCCTGGTTGCATATGGAGCAGAGTAGAAACGACAAATTACTGGGTTGTCTGTTTTAATCTGTCTGGGGGCTACAGGGAAGGACTGATGCAAAGCACTCATCTCTGTTTTGCCTAGCTCAGAACCCATTCAGGACAGAAAAGCAGTGAGGATTGCTTAAAACGCTGTAAGAATAAAAAATACCACAGCCTGGGGCAAAAGATTATGGTTAGGACATACAACAGACTGCCTGATACCCAGAAGGAAAAGCCACAGAAAATTTCTTTGGGAAATTACAGCATTCAAAAGCACCTACGTATACTAGGGAACTTAGAAAGCTGGCACATGCACCGGACAGGATGAATGCTAAGAAAATACTTGAAAACACCCTAAGCTTTTACCACTGGGTGATCTGTAGATTCAGTGCAAGCCTGGCTAAATATTGAAGAGTTCTAGCACAGAGCCAATCTGCAAACACTAGGAAAGGTGTTTCTGTTGTTGTGTGTTTGCCTTTTTTTTTTTTTTTTTTTTTTTTTTTAAGCTTTTGGTATTCAAGGCAATCCCTGGGAAAACACCAGCTGAACACAAGCTAAAAGAACAGACACTTAGGGGCATCTGGCTGGCTCAGTCTGAAGAGCATGTGACTCTTCATCTCAGGGTTGTGAGTTCAAGCCCCACACTGGGTGTAAAGATAATTAATAAATAAATAAATAAATAAAAGGAGTAGACGCTTAGATACTTCAATGATCAGACATGACAAGGAATATATATTATTGATTCTGGAACAACACGGGTTTGAACTGTGTTGAACTGTCCATTTATATACGGATTATTTTTTATAAACACAGTATATTACTGTGAATGTATTTTCTCTTCCTTATGGTTTTCTTACTATTTTTATCTGTAGATTATTTTACTGTAAGAATACAGTATATAATACATATACAAAATATGTATTGACTATTTTTTTTTAAGATTATTTGAGAGAGAGAGCACACACACAAGTGGGAGGAGGGGCAGAGGAAGAGGCAGACTCCCCACTGAGCAGAGAGCCTGATGTGGGGCTCGATCCCAGGACCTCGAGATCATGACCTGAGCTGTAGGCAGACACTTAACCAACTGAGCCACCCAGATGCCTGTGGACTGACTATTTTTTGTAAGATTTATTTATTTTTAGAGAAAGAAAGAGAGAGTGTGAGCATGTGCAAGCTAGGGGAGGGGCAGAGTAAGAGAAATTCAAACAGACTCTGTGCTGAGCCATGGAGCCTGACGCAGGGCTCAATCCCAGGACTTTGAGATCATGACCTGAGCCGAAATCAAGAGGTGGACGCTTAACCAACTAAGCCAGCCGGGTACCCCTACAAAATACACATTAATCAACAGTTTGTTATTGGTGAGGCTTCCAGCCAACAGTGGGCTATCAGTAATTAAGTTTTGGGGATGTTAAAAGTTATATATACATTTTTGATTCTGTGTGTGTGTGGGGGGGGTGTCAGTGTCCCAATCCCATGTTGTTTAAAGGTCAACTATAGTTTGGAAAAGTAAGTAAACACTGGACAACTGCAGCCTTCAACAAAACAGCACTCCGGGGAAGAAGAAAGAATATGATTTCCAGTGGTACTATGGTATTTGCATAACCAGTTTTCAATAACAACAAAAACACAAAGAATACAAAGAAACAGGAAAGTATGGTCCATTTAAAGGGGGAAAAATGAGTCCCTGAGAAAGTCTAGACATTGGACTTACTGGACAAAGACTTTAAACCAACTATCTTAAATATGTTCTAAGAGCTAAAGTAAACCATGGACAAAGAACTAAAGGAAACCAGGAAAACCATGTATGAACAAAATGAGAATATCCATAAAGAGATGGAAATTATGAAAAGCTACCAAATAGAAATTCTGGAGCTGAAAAGTACAACTAAAATGAAAAATTCATTACAGGAGTTCAACGAATTTAAGCAAACAGAAAAAAGAATCAGCAACCTTGAAGACAGGATAATTTATCCAGTTTGAAGATAAGAAAGAAAAATGGAAAAAAGCAAGCACAGGCTAAGGGACTGGTGGAGTACCATCAAATGCAATAAGATATGCATTATGGGAGTCCCAGGAGGAGAAGAAAGGGACAGAATGAATATCTCAAGAAATAACGGCCAATAAATGTCCCAAATTTGATGAAAGATATGAATCTACACATCTAAGAAGCTCAACAAACTCCAGGAAGAAACTGAAAGAGATCCATACTGAGACACATAAGAGTCAAACTGTCAAAAGCCAAAAACAACAAAAGCAGCAAGAGAGAAGCAACTCATCAAGTATAAGAGATTCTCAGTAAGATTAGCAGCTTATTTATCAATCCACAGGGCCAGAAGGCAGTGAGATGACATATTTAAAGAGCTGGAAAAAAAAAACAAAAAACTAAAAACCTGCAAATCAAGAATTCTACATTCAGCAAAACTAGTGTTCAAGAATGGAGAAATGAAGACTTCCCCAGATAAACAAAAGCTAAGGAAGTCTGTTACTAGATTTGCCTTACAAGAAATGCTAAAGGGAATCCTTCAGGTTGAAATGAAAGAACATTAGACAATAACTGAAAGCTATATAAAGAAATAACGAATATCTGTGGGAATTTTGTCTGCCTTAATTTCATTCTCTTTGAAAGAGAGGTAATTATGGTAGAACAGGAAAGAACTCAGTAATAGGAATTAGAATACTTACACGTGAAGCATGCGCCATCATTGTGAGACTATGAACGTGAAGGCAAATTACTTAATGCTTAGAAGAGTTGTTATGATTACAGTTTTTTCTCTTATCCTATCTTTGTTCTTTAAACTGGCCACAATATATTTTACTATTTATAAGATTAATTATATAATGACTGTTATTAATTGAAGAAACTCTAGGGCAAAGCACTGACATTTACAGAAAGACGGTTTTGCAATGGCAACCATTCACATAATGCTGGTCTTTTTTTCTTTTCCATTGGTTTGAGTGAAGATACCTCTAAGTAGCCATTCTCCAAAGCAGGCCTTAGATGCAGGTAACAGTGAGTAACAGTAATAATGATGATCAATATCACAATAACAGCAGCAGCAACCAGTACATGTACTGTTTATCATGTACCAGATTATTCTAGTAAACTAGGTATACTAGTATTCCCATTTCTTAAAATAAAGAAAATGACACACAGTGAAGTTCAATGACTTGCCCAACTTTACATGACTCATAAGCAGCAGAGCTGAGTTTTAACCAAGGCAGTCTGAATCCAAAGTTTACACTCTACATCACCATACTGTGTGGCCTCTATTTCCCCTGTCTCGTATACAAAATAGATTATGGAGGATCTTTACGACTGGCATGGGTAGTCAGAGTCTGATATTGGTCTACAGAGAACAACAAAGAATGAAACAAATCATGGTGGTGGGAGGGGAGGGTAGATAAGGGAAACTACCACTCCTTAAGGCAAAAAGTCACAAGCAGATTTATCCTACCTTTTGCTACCATTTGTCAGGCATTTATAGTGTTATGTTGGGAAGGGGAAGAATGAAAAGAAGCTTAAGAAGTTATTTAAGCTTTTTTTGAGTTTTGCTATTAGGTCTGGACTAAAATCACTCTGCTTCCATGGTGTAGGGTCAATAAAATTACCCACTCTTCTCCCAGCCAAATCACCTCTATCTTAATTTCCCTTATTCATCTAGAGAGAGATGGGTCCTAATGGCTCTAACATGTTCTGAGTCTGTTACAAGTTTATTCTTCAACAAGCAATTATTTAGTGCCAAACACTGGGTGCTATAGGTACTGGTGAAATAAAAACAACAACAACAAACATGATCTTACTTGTAAAGGGGATAAGACAGAAAAATTTTAAATCTGCTTGGTATGGTACAGAGGGAACCCAGGGAAGGCAGCAGTTAACTCTTTCTAAAGATGGTAAATCTAGAAGTACTGACCATACAAAAATGTCTACAAAATGTCAGTTCTCTATGGCTCAACCTAAGAGATGAAATTTGAGCTAGTTCTTGTTGGGTGAAAGGGAAAAAAGAAGGGCATCAGAGGAAACTGGAGGAGACATATTCCTTAACTTATATGGAACACTGTGTGTTTCGTTTATTTACATAAAACATCAGAAAATCAAGCACACTTCTAACACTTTGATTTTTCCAGTTGATTTTTCCCACCTCCTATGATAACTGCTAAAAGTTTAGAGAATGTTTTCTTGAATTCTTTAATAGTAATCCTTTTGCCAAACTAAAGAATCATAAAAATATAAAAACTCTCCAGATCATAAAATAACCTAGATAACAAAATGTTAGAATCTCTGGTACACATTGCATTATACATATCTCAGATTTCCTGGGTTAGCTAGGAACCATAAAAACTGTGAAGGCTTCTCAAGAGTGGTTATTTAAAAGTTATGATTTTGTGTGGCATCTTCCAAAGGATTAGTCATGAGTGGCAAAAAAAGGTTGCCAAGTCTGAACTATTTAAGGTGCTCAATGGTGTTTAACTTTTAGTGGCCTTGATAAACAACTTGGGTGGCAGGTTATTTACTTATTTGTTTAGATTTTATTTATTTGAGAGAGAGAGCATGAGCATGAGCAGGGGGAGCGGCAGAGGGAGAAGTAGACTCCCTGCTAAGCAGGGAGCCCGATGTGGTACTTGATCCCAGGACCCTGGGATCATGGCCTGAGAGGAAAGGAAGACAGACGCTTAGGAAGGCAGATGCTGGTAACCAACTGAGCCACCCAGGCGCCCCTTGTTTGTTTTTTTAACTCACAAAAGTTCTTTCATTTGTTTAACTCATCATTATGTGGCTGCTAAGCAATGAGCTAGACCTTGAAAAACTATGTTGAGAAAACAAGTTGGTCAAAAAACTTGCTTTCAATTAGGTTGTAGATTTACTGCCAACTTTGTTTAACCACTGAATTTTGGCTATAAGAAAGAAAGATTAGAGTTTTCTACTTCATTGCATAGATGAATAAGTTTCACTGCCAGATTCAAATTCCCAAACTCCTAATAACACAAAGCTCTAGTATGCTCTTAATTAAACTAATTGCATTATGTGAGAGATCAAGCAAATACAGAGAAAACAAATCAGCTGGGCCATTTTGTCTGTGCTTGTTTTGCCACATTTTCCTCCCTACTTTCTAGTCTCCACATTCCCACTCTCAAATGTCCAACAACCAATACTTTATTGGAATGCATATTAAGGCTTCTACTGTTGTCCTTTAATGTTAAAGGTGCCAGTATAATGGTTTCAATTCTTCAGTGAAGCTTAAACTATTCTCTAAAATCACTGTTTTGTTTTTCCCTATGGTTATTAAAAAGCAATCTGTTATGCAAAATCCAAAGTGAGTAAAGGGCATATGACATAACCAAATAGTGGTACAGCCTGGAAATGACTTGATGTGAGGCTAATACAAAAGTTCTTTTTAACCTATGGAAGAAAAATAGTTTTTCCCTTAAGAAGAAAGACAGCCCAATAACATTTACATATAAGTGCTTGTTTTCATAATTCCACTGCTTAACTTTTAATATTCTTAATTTAATACTACTCAAAATAAACAAAAGTTCAGAAACCAAAACCTTCTCCTAGCCCAGGGTTTGCAAACTTTTTCTGCAAAGGGTCGGAAAATATTTTAGGCTTTTGTCCCTAACTCATCTTACATGAAAAAATGCAAACTCTCCCTTAAACAAGGAAAACAATGTTTTTGAAAATCAGGGGTAGGAGGGAGTAGGTGAAGGTGAAGAGCAGGTGAAGACGCAAGAGAGGGAGCAATTAAAACACACACAGATAGAGTCAAATAGAAAAAGGATTAACTTCATTAGGTTACCTTCTGTGGATCTCAATTCTTCTACTGAAGTATTTTTTATACCCAGGTTATCATCACTGTCACATTCTGTAAGGCAAAATCAATAAACACAAATGTATTTCTGAAAAAGTTATTGTGCCATAACCTATGTATTCTCAAACAATATTATTTTCAGTGACTTCTTCTGTACCCAAGCTTACTAATTACAATTCATTAGTATTATACCACTTTCTTTGTAGGTTTGCTTTTTAAAAATGCTTACCAAATACTACCTAAATCAAGGAGGGAAAAAAAGTAATGAAATAATTCAATTTTAGCTCTATACTCAAATTATTTGAAAAATTTTTTAGCACAACTGTTGATGAAATATAAAATTCTATTATTTAAAAAAACTGGAAATTAAGAAAAGCTGGTATGTTTGTTTAAATCTAGCAAATAAATTCCAAAGCTTAATTTGCATGAAATCACCTTAAAAATTTTAAAAAATGGTAAGATAAAACTCTTCATATTTTAAAAATCATGCATTCATTGCTATAGAGACCACAGGTTTAAATTAGCAATGCCTCTTCATAGCACAAACGCGCTTACCTGACATCTTACATACTTTCATAATGAAAGACCTAAGTCTATAAAAACGACATTGGCCAGGTTTTGCAAAAGTCACTTAAAATTTGAACCAGTGACCAAACATTGGATTTATCACTTTAACTACATTTAAGTCAATATATACATCATAGTGACTGAATCAGGGTTTAAATAACTGAATGTAAGTCATATGGACATATTTGATTCTGTGGAAAACGTAAAAATTCAAATATACATTTAAAAATTAAAGATTTTTTTAAGTGTTTATAAATGAAAACCACTATATTTCACATATATTTCTTTGCTGCAAAAATTTGTTGTAAGTCATCTTTTACCATTCCAGCAAAAACACCTTTTTTTTTTTTTACAACCTGTTATATGCACCTACGAATTCAAGTATTTCAGGCAATGTTTTAGGGAAATAAAACATTACATTGACAATTTGAAGAACGACAAATTAAACCTTAGGAATAAAGAGAAAGTACCCAAGGTTTCTGTTAATACAATTCAAAGTTAATGCCAGTTTTGCAGCATGTCTTAACTGGACTAAACAATTCATCATTGCATACAAGGCCTAAGGCAAAACTGTAGTTTGAATCACAAGATCAGCATGATCCTCAGCTGCAGAAATTAAAAAAGGTTTCCTTTCCCTCAAACAGCACCCCCGTAGAGCAGAGAAAATCATGAATATTCTCTCCTATTTTCATTACCTTAAAAAGAATTATATCATACAGATTTTTAGGATAGTGCCCAAAGCAACAACCTATAGATGTCTCATTAATAGGCTGAAGAAACAACAGTCAGGCAGACTTTTAGAATTAAGTTCAACAATTATTTTATATAATGCCTCCTGGATAGAGCATGATGCTACTTCAGTCAGCCGCATTTGCACAGCATAAGGTGAACTTTTATGTTCAATATTAGATGGCTTTAAAAATTTGTGTAATTGGTACGGCTCTATAGATACCAACCATACCTAATGCTTCCTTCCACCCTTTCATTCCAAAATGAAGACATAAAGTAAACAGATATGACAAAGTCCGAGGTCCTGTGGTGTTCAGAGTCAAAAAAAATTATCTTAAAGCACAGTAAAATCTGTTTTCAGTTTGAATTCACTAATTCATAATAGCCTCTGTTCAAGTTCATCCTTGCGATACTTAAAAAATATTCTAGGTATATTAATTCTTTACATAAAACTGCAAGGAAGATGTTTAACACTAAAGAACTATAAGCAACTGAACACACAAAACTGTGTTTTTAAAAAGAAAATTTTACATAAATCAAGTCAATGTTCTTCAACTAAGTTACAAGATCTGGTCAAGTTCTGTTATATTTTAGAGCCCACAGAATTTGTTACATAAGCAATTGTCACCAATGATATAGTAAAAAATGGTAATATAGAAATTCAGTCACAGAAAAGTGGGGCTGACATAGGGGCTTCTTTGTTTAATTATGAGACGAAAGGGAATTTAATAGTGCTGCTCACTTTCCTTAGCCGTGTTTAACATAATCAGCAGTATCAGAACCTAGAATCAAATATTTTCTGCCCCTCCCATGCATCTTCCTATTAAAACAAAACAAAACAAAACAAAACAAAACTCTTATATTTGGTATCTTTACACAAACTCTGCAATGTCATTACACTGCAGCAAAGTCTCTCATTATCTTTATCTTTCAAGGAAATGTTAGAGTCAATGATTCACACTGAATTCTCTACATCATAAAACCAGACATTTGTGTCAGTAAAAGCCCCAGCCTTAGCAGAAGATACTGATAAAGAGAAAAATACTTGCAGGTAGCTTATTTTAACCTTTCTGGACCTCTGCTCCCTCATCTATGAAATGGGATAATCTAACACATCCTACCTCAAGGTGTTGCAGAGAGAAATAACATGTGGAAGTTATTCTTTAAACATGTGTTTAAATATCTTCAAATGCTACAAATATAAAAAGTAGATAGCACTGTTGCTGGCACATGATATGTCTTCAATAAAGATTAGTTCCCTTTTAGGGAGTCTGGGTGGCTCAGTCGGTTAAGCATCTAACTGTTGATTTTGGCTCAGGTCATGTTAGGGTTGTGCGTTGGAGTCCTGCCTCACCTCGGGCTCAGTGCTGGGCTTGGGAGTCTGCTTAAGATTTTCTCTCTCCCTCTGTCTCTTCCCCCTCCCTCTCTTAAAAAAAAAAAAAGTTCCCTTTATTTTTAAATTTTTTTTTAAAGTAGATTCTGCACCCAATGTGGAGCCCAATGCAGGGCCTAAAATCATGACCCTGAGATCAAGACCTGAGCTGAAATCAAGCCAGATGCTTAACCAACTGAGCCACCCAGGCACACCCCCTCTTTCTCTTCTTTAAAACATTCAAAGATTTTATTTATTTATTTAAGAAGAGGGAGAGAGGGTGGGAGAGGAGGTGGGGGGGTGGGGGAGGGCCAGGAACAGAAGGGAAGGAGCAAGAGGAGGGGGGAGAACGACAAGCAGACTCTGCACTTAGCATGGAGCCAACTTGGGGCTGGTTGCCATGATCCTGAGATTATGACCTGAGCCAAAACCAAGAGTTGGTAGCTCAACCAACTGAGCCACTCGGGCGCCCCTCTTTTTTAAAACATTTAAGTGACAAGTTATATCCGCATCTCTGGATTATGACTCTCTGGTTAGAATGAACATGTATTTGTGAATAAAATGTAAAAGGTCCAAAAAAAAGAGAAAGTCTACCTGGCTCCTCTGATTAGAATTACTAGAAAAGATTAATGTATCTTGCCAAGTTTTAAAACAATGAGGAGTACACTCTAAAACAGAACTGATGAAGTACAAGGGACCAAAGGTGTCAATTAAGGACAAATTAATAGATGTTTTAAAATATCTCTAAAGGGATTTATACATTTATTATAGCTGTAATCAAAATGCTCGTGCTGGAATCCTGATGCTTAGAAGGAGAGAAAATTTATAGGGCAAAAGCCATGACATATTCAAATCTCCAACTTAGTCTAAAGGCTTACTTTGCTGCAAAAAGTAAATGACTTACCCTACGTTAGAGATCTAAGAAAGTACCAGTAGCAAAGCTACTTAGCTGTTCCCTCCATGCCAAGCAAAAAAGTAATACCTTATGGCCAACTGACCGCACATTCATATTCGGAATCAGCCACTCCGAATATCTTTATTTTTACTGAGATAAGTACCTCCTGAAAAAACCTTCAATTAACTGAAAAACTGGCAAAGACTAAAAATAAGGTATCACATAAGAACTGATTCTCATGACACTATTCAACAGTCTTCCTTGTTTATACTGGAAGCTCCAGTCTAGTATCACTTTCTGGTCCTAATAATGGAAAATTTCTGAAAAGTTAGAAAGAAATAAGAGGCTCAAACTTTTATCATTTGTCTATGCTATGGTGGAGATTTAAAAAAAACTGAAAAATGAGCAGACTATCTCTAAATCAATGATTAATATAAGAGAACTTCTCACTGGATGTTACTTACAGCATGAACATTTGTCATATCCTAAAGAGAGTTTTGTGGTATGGTTGGTAACTAGGAGCCTTGAGAACACAAATCCCCTGAAATTGCAAGTGATATTGTATATACATGTTCATTTTTGAGGAAAAAAGCATAGAAAGCTTTTGTCAGATTCTCAAAAAGGTCCACTGATTCCCGCCCCAAAACCACATTGCCTTAAGAAACTGTCTGGTTGTCAAATCTGAAGATAGGAACACTGTGCTAATAAGCGAGAAGGAAGGAGTTATCCTGGCATTCTTACAGTAAACAAGAGTACCTAAAGGCCCGAGAAGAATTATGGTATTTGTGAACACTGAGAAATTTTCTAAGTCCCAATATATATCAAATATCATTTTTTTAAACAAATACTATTATTCTACTACTTACAAAGCCATTTATTAGGAAAGGTGATGGAATAAAGTTATCCAAGGACTGTTCTTTGATTTTCCCATTACAAAGTTCACTACTAGGCAATTTGATGTCTTTAAGTCTTTCATAAAGAAAAAATAATTGTCTTAAACTGAATCTGAACATACTGTGATTCAGTATAACTTGCTTTTTTGAATTTTAGAATTAGTTACAAAAGCATCTTCAAATCTGGGTCTAAATGAAACACGATTTAAGGACTGTACACATCTCTGGCCACTTAGTTTTAATAATTCTCATTACTTTTAAAATGTAGTGCTATAGCACATGAAAAGATGCTCAACATCACTAATCATTAGGGAAATGGAAATGAAAATCACAATGAGATACCACTCCACACCCATTAGGATGGCTATCATCAAAACCAAACAAAACCTGGAAAATAACAAGTATTAGCAAAGATGTAGAAAAACTGGAACCCTTATACACTCTTGGCAGGGATGGAAAATGATATAGTTGCTATGGAAAACAGTATGGAAATTTCTCAAAAAATTAAAAACAGAACTAGCTTATGATCCAGCTATTCCACTTCTGAGTATATACTCAAAATAAAAGCAGGGTCTTGAAGAGATATTTATAGATCTATGTTAATAGCATTATTCACGATAGCTAAAAACATGGATACAATGCAAGTATTCGTTGATGGATAAGTGAATAAGCAAAATAAAGTCTATACATACAATGGATACATACATTATTATTCAGCTTTTAAAAAGGAAGGGCATTCTGATCTTTGCTATAACACGGATGAAACCTGAGGACATTCTGCAAAGTGAAGCAGGCCAGCCACAAAAAGACAAATGCTGTATGATTTCACTTATATGAAGTACTTAGTCAAAATACTGTAGAACGGTGTTTTTCAGGGGTTGGGAAAAAGTAGGGAATTACTGTTTAATGGGTATAAAGTTTCAGTTTTGCAAGATAAAAAGAGCTCTGAAAATAGATGATGGTGATGGCTGTACAAAATGTAAATGTAGGTGACATCATTGAAGTACATACTTCAGAATGGTTAAGATGGTAAATCTTATGTTCTGTATATTTTACCACAATAAAAACTACAGTAAAGAAAAACTAAGGGGAAAAAAAAGTAGTGGCTAGGAATCATATTTTCTTCTTACGGTAGTAATAATAAAAATAGTTGCTATTTATTGAGCACTCATAGTACTTTATATGCTGTGCTAGATACTTTACACATATCACTAGTTCTATGACTTCATAAATACAAAAAGTGAGGGTCAGAAAAAGTTGAGTAACTTGCCTGAAGTCACACAGCAAGGAAACAGCAAGGTTAGCACTCAGACCAAAGCCCACAGCCTTCTTTATGCACTGTACGATCTCTGCATTTTACAAAAATTCAGAGTACACAGGTGTCCCCAAAGAGCAGTAAATTCAAAAGAGCACTGAATATGGGGCGCCTGGGTGGCTCAGTCCTTAAGCGTCTGCCTTCAGCTCAGGGCGTGATCCCAGGGTCCTGGGATGGAGCCCCACGTCAGGCTCCTCTGCTGGAAGCCTGCTTCTTCCTCTCCCACTCCCCCTGCTTGTGTTCCCTTTCTCACTGGCTGTTTCTCTCTCTCTGTCAAATAAATAAATAAAATTAAATAAAAATTAAAAAAAAAAAAAGAGCACTGAATATGAACGAATGATTAAAAAAACACCTAGCACATAGGGGTACTCAGAGGGGAACAATCAGTGTGTAACAATAACCTATATCTTACCTCCAACCCTAACATACCCACGCAGACCTACTTTATGCAGCTTTCATACCACGTAAAGTTGGTAAGAGAAGCAAATCCATAACAGGTTTTACAGTGAAAATTATAGAAGAGATGTTCCCCAAAGCAGAAGCATAGGAGAAGGAAAAAGGGCTGGCCTTGGGTGCCAAAGATAAAAATCCAAGTATTTTACAGGATATTAAGTACATGTTGTTAAGGACTGAGGACAGGATGGCAAAAGAATAAAAGAAAAAGAGATTAAAAAAAAAAAAACAGCAACCAAAGAAAAGAAAAGCAAATAGATGTAAACAAAAATTACAGAATAGGAAGATAAAATTCAGTACTAAGACATGACATAAATACGCAAAACAGAGTTGATTTTCCTTTAAAGAGCAGAGTTGGGCTAGTAGATTAATGATTCCTAACTTTGAGAAAGTAAATTCATATACTGTAATTCAGTGATGAGAGCAAAATTCTTCAGAATGGGTTTTCAATCGAAATGTGGCTCCAAAAATGCTGGAAAAAAAAAAAAACAGCTAGGAGGAAAGTTGAAAAACTTACAGCATATAGTAAAAATGCCAAAAATAGTTTTTCATTGAGGTCATTCATTAGTGTCTTCAAATCTTAGCCATGGCTGCAAACCATTAGGATATTTAAAATTTTGTTCTTCTGCACATATTTCAGAAATTACAAAAAAAACCTCTTCTAAATCCCTAGAATTACATCCTTTCTTAAACACTTCTTAGTGAAACTGAACATAAGCACACCCCTTCACTGAACAATATCAGAAAGTCAGAGAAGAGAGTATAAGTCCTGGGAATAGGACAGGAAGTACCTACCCCTTCTAAGGAATTAAAGCTCTCTCAGGGCTTCATTTTTGTCCCTGTCAACCTCCTAAAATTGTCTTTTTTTTTCTTGCCATATTATTATTTATTGCTTTCTGGTTTAACCTATAAGCAATTAGCTTTCTGAAAAACTGAAGATAAATTTGGTATTTTAGAAACACGGTGAAAACCTGGATTCTGCGCTTTGCAAAACTGTGCTTATTTCAAATCATGAATATATATTTTATACATATGAATACAGATTTTATCTAATAGATCAGAAACAGCTCCAGAAAATTCTAAAACACTAAAAGAATGAGAGAAAAGGAAAAAATAAGTAAGACAGAAGTATGAGAGCATGATGCTTTAGTGAGCAGCCAATAGTTCACTAGTGGACAGCAGTTTATTGGTTTCGCTCAGCAGTGAAGTCTCCTCCTCTTGGGCGGTTTGCACTGTGACTGCAGCTGCGTACCTTTGGTGGTATCAGATATGCTATTTAACAAGGCACACATCATATCTCCCTCTAAATGGTGAGGATTTAGTATATGTGCTGGCCTCTGAGTCTTCTTAAATTGATTCTCTAGCTCCAGAAAACCTTGATCTCCCGAGAGGATGGTGAAAGGAATTTGCTTGGGTAGTTGTTCATCTAGACGGCCAGCCTAAGTTGAAACAAAATGCGTATGTTGACAAAAATCAGTACTTGAGGTTTAAATTAAGTTACATCTATTTCAGAATAACCACATATTTAGAAAAGTGTATTTATTTATTTAAGATTTTACTACTTTTTAAAATGAATCTCTATACCCAATGTGGGGCTCAAACTTAACCCTGATATCAAGAGTTGCATGCTCCACTGACTGAGCCAGCCAGGCACCCCTAGAAAGGTATATTTAGCTTGTTTTCTAGCTCCTGCCAAAGTATGATATAAAGATCTCCTTTACAAATAAAATAGGCCACGTTTAATCAAATGTAAAATGCCATCAATTATCAGATATTTTACGTGCCACCAAGAAAGAAAGAAAGAAAAAAGCCAAAAGAAGTCACATAAAGCTGGAATGCTATAAGGGGCTACACACTTAATTTAAGGGTAAATAAGAAATAAATCTGCCGCAGAGAGAGGGTAAGAAAGGTAATTTGCATAACTCAATCTTAGCACTGAATAAATGGAAGAGGAAATGTCTTATAGTTTAAAATGTAAGCAGCAGGGACGCCTGGGTGGCACAGGGGTTAAGCGTCTGCCTTCGGCTCAGGGCGTGATCCCGGTGTTATGGGATCGAGCCCCACATCAGGCTCCTCCGCTATGAGCCTGCTTCTTCCTCTCCCACTCCCCCTGCTTGTGTTCCCTTTCTCGCTGGCTGTCTCTATCTCTGTCAAATAAATAAATAAAATCTTTAAAAAAAATAAAAAATAAATAAAATAAAATGTAAGCAGCAGCCAGCAAGTTTGCACAGAGGGGCGCCTGGCTGGCACAGTTGGTAGAGTATGTGATTCTTGGTCTCAGAGTCATGAGTTCGAGCCCCACGTTGGGTGTACAGATTACTTAAATTAAAAAAACCAAAAAATTTAAGGGGTGCCTGGGTGGCTCAGTTGGTTGAGGGTCCAACTCGTGATTTTGGCTCAGGTCAGGACCTCAGGGTTGTGAGACGGGGCCGTGTGTTGGGCTCCAGGCTGGACATGGAGCCTGCTTAAGATTTTTTCTCCCTCCCTCTGGCCTTGCCTCTCCCCACTCTCTAAACAAACAAACTAACTAATTTACTTCAAAAAACACACACAAAAATACCCAAAAAACAAAGTTGTAGAGTAAATTCATGCTATCGGTAAATCCATAAGCAGAGAATTTAATTTAAAATGGGTCTCAGGTTGGTAGCTTCTCTAGGTGACTGGCAGCTTCTCTAGGTGACTGGCAGACTGACAGACAGAAGCAAATGCAAATCTCATCTAGGCCAATGGTGATTTTAGTTAAAGTGCCTCCCAGTTTCAGAGATGTTAAAAGTGAAAGTATCTTAGCATACATCAAGTACAATGTCATCTCTTGATCATTAGTTAAGGGTCTACAATGAGTAGCTGACAGTCTGCTGGGAATTGGGGAAAAGCAGTAAATAAGTATGATATGGGCCCTTGCCCTCATTAGTCGTAAACAGAACCTGATGCAAAATGTTTTATACAGAAATACAGCACTGAAGCATGCTCTGTAGTGTCATTACGATCCAAGCGGAAAAGAAATTCCAAATGGGTCCTAGATTCACATTAGATTTTGAATAAAATAATCACTCACATGCATACATATGGCAAAATCAGCAGCATCTTTTCTTTTACTACAACGAGGGTGAAGGAAGAAGCATCCAATCCTGTTCAGGTAATTATAAATCTTACAGTTGAGTGGAGGCTTCCAATTGGTGTTTCCTCCTATTATTTTTAGAAAAGACATAAATGATAGTCAAACAGAAAAAAAAAAAAAAAGAACAGAACACTAGATACAAATGAAAGCTCAATCACAAAAAAACACATACTAGAGAAAAATCTTTCTAGAGGGTAGGTACACTAGATTAGAATGCAGAACTCAATTCTGGTATGGGTATCACCATTTTGTTGCTTTACAATCTTGGCAAAATAGGCCGACTTTCTTCAATCTGCCTATTCATCTGGAAACACATAGGTATGCTAGTGACAATCAAAAGTAATGTGTGTGAAAAGTCTCTCAATGGTGTAATTCTATAAAATGTTAGTGGTTTATTCACAAATATGTCAAGGCTACTCAGTGGATAGAAATTATGGGCAATCAACAAAGCTAACTTTACCAAAAGACTGTACTGGATAACTTTCTCCAGGTCAGTACATTTCTATCTTAAATCCAATCCTCCTCTTTGTATGTTGTTCCCTATCAAACATGAAGTTTATTGGATGTTCACTATACTAACCTTCTGTAAATCAAAGAAGTCTCTCTCTCTGTTTGGTCAATGGTTTGTGAAGAGATATTTAGAGGAATGAACAGTAAGGATGAACTGAAGAGGCAGTTATGGCACCGTGAAAATCATACTAGTTCTGTAGCCGTGAGGCCCAACCAAGTTCAAAAGCTAACTCTGGAAAAAAATAAACTTCTCAGCATACTTCCTTATATTTTAAAAAGGAGATAAATATAATAATCAGTAAGCATGGATTAATACCAAGCACAGTACCTGGGACACCGCAGGTGTTGAATAAACATCTGCATGTGTTTAGATGTAGTATCTAAAGATCCACAAACTTTAGGTCACCAAAGAGAGTTAACATTTACCACAGAGAAATTTAAAAAGAAAAATATTCTAGCAGAGCAGCTACAACGCGAAGTGACAATATTCTAATTATGTTTGCATGTTCTGGTCAAAAAGGTTCTAGAGCAGTCATTTTAAAGTCTATTTAAACATATTCTAATGGAAAAAAGAGGAATTCTATTCATGTTTGTATGTTCTAATCAAGAAGGTTCAAGAGCAGTCCTTTTAACATGAAACATATTCAAATGGAAAAAAGAGGACAGGGTATCATCTCAAATGTTTTCCTTATCAACCATACCTTGAAAACCCCAAATAAATGTTCCTTGGTTAAGATGGCCTGGTAGATGACCAAAAAAGTTTGACCAGTTATCAAAGTCTACAAAGACTATATGAGTCATGGTTCGCAGATAATCCAAATCTGGAAGCTCAATGACTTCTTCATCTGAGAAGAGAGAAACATTAACCTGAATTTGGTAAGAATTAGCTAAAACCATTTTAATTCCTCAAGTTTAAAAGATATATAGAATATACAAAAATGTTAATCTTGAATATTATTTTCTAAACCTTTTCATTAAGTCCAAACTTGTACATGACACAGTATACTTAAACACCAGATAAAAAATATTCTGAACATTTCAAAAACTTTATTATTCTTTCTATATATACATGCCATTGACCCTAAAGCCTGCCTTTCTTTTTCTAAATTTTTCAGCATCACGATCAGACTATCACATTTAGCAATCAGCAGCATGGGTGTAAAAAAAAAAAAAATCTGTATTAAAATCCTTTGTTGGAATGCTTTACACTTTCCATAGAACAGAAACTAAAATAACCTGTTACACAATTAGTCACAACTACAGTCCTCAAGTTTTTTGCCCATGCACGTTGAGTATTGTCTAAAACATGTCTTCTTTGTAGGAGCTAGGCCCCGCCATCGCTATGTTTGGTTGAGTTCACAAATCTGTTGTTAACATGAAGCTTCCCTGTCACTCCTCTGGCTCTTCTCTCCTGCTAAACTTTGTTTCCTGTTAGTAATTAAAACTTTCTGCCACCACCATCGCTACTGCTGCTGCTGGAACCACTACAGCCACCGTGGTTTTGTTGTTTGGCAAAGTATTGGCCTCCACCACCACAGGGGCCAGAGCTTCTGCCTCCAAAATTTCCTTCTTTCATGGGTCCAAAATTTCAAGATTGATTGGTTGTAATTGCCAAAATCATTATAGCTTCTGTTACCTCCAAAACTGCTCCCATCATTACCAAACGCATTATAGTTAAGGCTTTCTTTAAAAGTAATTTATACAAGGAATTTTAAAAAAATAATATACTGGAGAGACACCTGGGTGGCTCAGTCGGTTAAACATCTGCCTTCAGCTCAGGTCATGATCCCAGAGTCCTGGGATCGAATCCCTCATTGGGCTCCTTGCTTGGCAGGGAGGCTGCTTCTCTCTCTACCTACTGCTCCCCCTGCTTGTGCTCTCTGACAAATAAATAAATAAAATCTTAAAAAAAAAATGTACTGGAGTAACTAGAAGACCAAGTTTTGTTTTGTTTTTTTTAGGTAATATTTCTTTTCTTTTTTTTTTTTAATGATTTTTTATTATATTATGTTAGTCACCATACAGTACATCCCCGGTTTCCGATGTAAGGCTCGATGATTCATTAGTTGTGTATTAGAAGACCAAGTTTTGAGGCTAAATAACCAAAAACTTGTACCATCCATCAGAATAAAATTTTAAGGTTATCTGTTAAGAACTTCTCCCCCCAACAGAAGTTTGCTCTTTTCCCAATCTAGACTGATTTATTGGTAACCTGTTAGCTATGTTAAAAACCCTAGACAGAAGAAATGAAATTACCTACAACCCTGCTACCATAAAGTGGTGTATAAGAGGTCCTGGTAGCACACCAGCACCTCCTACCATAAACATCTTTCTCTTGGTTCTCTTAGGTTCTTTCCTCTTCCACCATTTTCCAACTCTTGTTCTCCATACCTTCACTTCTTTCATACTTTTCTAGCTTCATAAGACCTTGAAGTTTCTAGTGGTTAGCAATGCAAACCTTAATATTTTAAATTATTTTTTAAAATGACTAGGTTGATCCCAGGGTCCTGGGATCGAGCCCCGCATCGGGCTCCCTGCTCTGCTGGGAACCTGCTTCTTCCTCTCCCACTCCCCCTGCTTGTGTTCCCCCTCTCGCTGGCTATCTCTCTCTCTGTCAAATAAATAAATAAAATCTTAAAAAATTAAAAAATAAATAAATAAATAAATAAAATCTTAAAAAAAAAAAAAAAGACTAGGTTTTAACTCTACCTAATAGAGACCCCCTCAAATATACTACTGCCATCCTCTCCCATTTCCATGCTACCCATCTTCTTTTATCTTTTCTTAAAATTCTTAGTAATTGCTGGGGCCCCTGGCTAGCTCAGCTTGTGGAACATGTGACTCCTGATCTTGGGGTCATGAGTTTGAGCCACACGGGTGTAGAAATTACTTAAAAAAAATTTTTTTTAATTCTTAGTAACTAGATTTAGATACTATAATCATCTATCAAACACAGACCAACATAAAGTCCCAAAAAGTAATTGGAAAAACAAAAGAAAAACACAAGAGAACATAAAAACAGTGTGACCACTGCTTTACTGTCTGAAGTAGAGCTGAATGGGTCAGTACTAGGTCGTGTAATCATTTCTTACATAGACAATGCCATGCCTAAAGATGATACTGAGATCTACACATGTTATAGAGCAAGGATGTATAAATTCAATAGTTTATAAAAAAATTTTAGGGGCACCTGGATGGCACAGTTGGTTAAGCATCTGACTCTTGGTTTCGGCTCAGGTCGTGATCTCAGGGTCATGAGATCAAGCCCTGAGTCAGGCTCTGTGCTCACTCTGGAGTTTGCTTGAGTTTCTCTTTCTCCCTCTCTTTCTAAAAAACATTTTAGCCAAAATTTCCATATATCCTCATTGTCCCCACTATATATTGTATAATTTACCAAGAGCTAATATCTATTTAAAAGAATATACATTTAAAATTATACTTCTGAACAAAATAAAAACATTGTACTCTTCTAGACTGACTTAGTCTTATCACACGGTGCAAGAAATAAAGTCTAGAGTAAGTACAAAGTAATCTATACCTCAATTTTCTCCCCGGTTTCTTGCTACCACTTGTAACTCTTCTCTCTCTTTTTTTTTTAAAGATTTCATTTATTTATATGAGAGAGAGAGACAGAGACAGGGGGAGAGGCAGGCAGAGAGAGAGGGAGAGCAGGCTCCCCACTGAGCAGGGAGCCCAATGCGTGGCTTGATCCCAGGACCCTGGGATCATGACTTGAGTCAAAGGTGGACATCTAACCCACTGAGCCACCCAGGCGCCCCTGTAACTCTACTTCTATTTGCTATTTTAACTCTAAGTAATGGTTTTGCTTCCAAGAAAATCATAACAAAAATATACAAATTCTGACGTGATCTTTAAGATTTCTCATACTTATCGAATAAGGCCAAAATAGGAGGATGTGGAGGAAAAGGAAAAGGAACATTTATACACTGTTGGTGGGAATATAAACTGGTGCAGCCACTGTGGAAAACAATATGGAGGTTCCTTGAAAAATTAAAAATAGAAATACCATATAATCCAGTCATTCTACTCCTGGGTAGTTAATCAAAGAATATGAAAATACTAATTCAAAAAGATATACACATCTCTTGTTAAATGTGTGTGTGTGTTTGTGTGTGTGTGTATACACATACACGCAGAGAGAATATTCTCAGCCATAAAAAGGAATGAAATCTTAGCATTTGCAACAACACGGATGGATCTAGCCGGTATAATGCTAGATAGACAAATACCATAGAATTTCACTCATGTGGAATTTAAGAAATAAAGGGAAAAAAAAGACAAAAAACCAGATTCTTACATATAGAGAATTGGTGATTACCAGAGGGGCGGTGGATGGGGGGATGGATGAAATAGGTGAAGGACTTAAGACTACACTTTATCATAATGAGCACTGACGACTACATAGAATTGGCGAATCACTAATATTATACACCTGAAACTAATATGATCACTGGAATAAAAAAAATTTTTTTAAATAAAACAAAGAATCAGCCAACATCAACAAAAGAATAAAGTCAAAATAGAAACAAAAAGAATTCACTTGATTTATCTTTTTAATGAACCTAAATCTAAATGATAAGAATCTAAATGTTCAGGATAACTTTCAAATCTGACTTTCAGAAACTATCAATTTCCATCATCTCTCAAAATTCCCATGCTTTTTGTAAAAGAAAATGTTATCTTAAACACATATTGTTTAGGGGCGCCTAGGTGGCGCAGCTGTTAAGCGTCTGCCTTCGGCTCAGGGCATGATCCCAGCAATCTGGGATTGAGCCCCACATCAGGCTTCTCCACTAGGAGCCTGCTTCTTCCTCTCCCATTCCCCCTGCTTGTGTTCCCTCTCTCACTGGCTGTCTCCCTCTCTGTAAAAATTAAAAAAACAAAAACAAAAACAAAGAAACACATACTGTTTAAAGCTAATATATATTCGGGGTGGCTGGGTGGCTCAGTCATTAAGTGTCTGCCTTCGGCTCAGGTCCAGATCCCAGGGTCCTGGGATCGAGCCCTGCATGGGGCTCCCTGCTCAGTGGGAAGCCTGCCTCTCCCTCTCCCACTCCCCCTGCTTATGTTCCCTCTCTTGCTGTCGGTCAAATAAATAAATAAAATTAAAAAAAAAAAAGCTAATATATACTCTTTGTTCCCTTAAGTTTAGAGTAGTTGAATGAATATTTAAATATTAATATTTATTAGTGTTTAGGAATACACATCCCTAAAAAGTGTACACACTATGGTAATTAACTCATCATCCTACCATGTTTCTTACTTCCAAACTGAATCATTATTAGCCTTCACGAAAATGACAGCTACAATACATGTATGTTTCTCTATCAACGTGAAATTTGCACAGATATTAGAGTTGTAAAGCCATACCTATATTCTGACAGCTTAGGTCATTCTCAGCTCCTTTCTCCATGTCTGAATTTTTTGGATGGCTTACTGTCTGTTTCAGTTTTCTCTCTGTATGTGAGGCACTGGCAGCAAACTTGTACGGGCTTGTTTTCTCAGATCCAAAATGAGCCACACTGGGTTTCCGTAAAAAGCAATGTTTTCTATGGAAGTGCTGCTGAGCACTCTCAGGATCATGAAATGCTTTAGTGCAGGTGCCACACTTGATCACATACTGCTGCTCCTCTTCCTCTTCACTGTTTTCTTCTTTGTGCACTTGATGGATATGAGTATTAATGTCGGCTACACTTTGTGCTGTTGCTGAACACAAGCTGCAGCGAAACCACAGTTTACCTTTATCCAACATGGTTTGGAGACATCTACTATAATCTTCCTTTCTGTTGACTTTACAGATGTAACTCTCATGGCAACCACAGGTTAACAAGTTACTGGTCTCTATTACTGGAAAATCATTCTCAGTTTTAATTGAAGTTTCAGTTTTTTCAGGCACAAACACATAATCTATGCTGTGGTGCTCCTTATAATGACTTAAAAATGCTTCTTCCACATTAAAGATAAGATCACAAAGCCCACAGAAGTATTTAACCTTTATTTCATTGTTATGCTCATCTTGGCAATGGCGGTATAGTGTTTCTATCTTGTGAAAAGTCTTTTTGCAATGGGCACAGCTATATCTATGAAACTGGTGACTTGCTAAAGACATGCAATGTTGTTTTACACATTCCTGGGAATCAAACATATCTTCACAAATTCGGCACTGCCATTTACCCCTTGGAGGACTGTTTGCTGGAGAATGATCAATAACAGTAATAGCTGAAGAAGGATTCTTAGCAGTCACATTCCTCACCAGTGTTGCAGAAGATGATGGCAACGTTTCACCTTCTACCTCATCTGTCTCATAAAAATACCTGTGTCCATTATGAAATTCAGTCACGTGTGCCATGATAGCCTCTTTTCTCATTATTTCCTTTTTGCATGTCCGACACCAGAAAAGAAAGTTATTTAAATGTGCCCCTCCATGAATCCGGCTCATATGTAAACGGATGACCCCTGAATCTTCACACACCTTTCCACAGACCACACACTTATAACACATCGTGTTTGCTGAGAAAACATGCTTTTCCACTGCGTCTTCACTTGGGAATCGTTGATGACATTCACAAAACCAAGTTTTTACAACTGACTTTTCTTTCTGAACACAAACCGTACCTTCGTGGTTTCTACCTTCTAAACTCATCTTCTTTTTTGGAACAGTGGTGTAATCTTGTGAGCTAGATTCTTGAACAGACATAGTTCTTTTAAGTGATGAAAATTTTGATTGATCTAGCAAGAGATGCAAGTCAGAAGAAGGTTTGTTCCCTTCACTGCTGTGGCAATAAAGTAAGACTGATTCTTCCATTGAGGTAATGACTCGGACTTTGTGCCCTGAATTCTGCTTGTGATTTCGGGTACTGTTTTCATCCATATAGACTTGGTTGCAATTTGGACAGTAACCTTTTAATAGGAATTTTTCTGCAACTTGGGCAATGCTCTTCTCAGCTATAGCTACAGGACCAGCATTTCGACAACGAACTCTAAATTGGATAAAAAAATAAACTCTTTTGTAAGTACTTTCTAAATACAGTAACTCTGCTTTCTACAGGAATTATAAACAATGTACAGACTTTGTTTGGATTATGATTTCAACAAATCAAATGCAAAATAAAAAACTTTGCGAAATAATCAGGAAAATTTGATAACTGACTAGTTTTTGATGCTATTAAAAATACCAGTTTTTAAAGGTGTGATAACAGCATTTTAGGATTAAAAAAAAGAGTCCTTACCATTTATAGTTACATATTGAAGTATTTACAGATAGAATGACATGATTTACTCTGAAATAACAACTTGCATGGGGTGACAATATAAATGAAAACATGACTGCCATGTGTTGATGACTACTGAAGCTGGGTGACTGTACGTTGCTTGATAATTTCCATTGTAAAGCCAATGATTATTTGATAAATTAGGCCTTTCACAGAAATTTAATCTTTTCATATGTATATACTTTCCATTCTGGCTGACTTAAAGCCAAGCTTCTACTTTAACCCGCTCCTCCCCTATATATACACTACTCACATAACACACCGAGAAAAATACACCTAGAACTGTTAGTTCATTTTACATTCACAGCAATATCAATATATCCACTTATTCCACACCTTTAATTTCTCTCATTATGCTAAATAGAATTAATTTCCAGACTAATGTACATTCTCATTTTAAAAGCAGAGAAACACGGAACAGAAAAGTATTTGTTGAATCCTCCCTCTGGCAAAGAGCTACTTGGGCAGGATTCCCTTACAACACAACTAACCCTGTACAAACCTGAAATGGGCAGTGAGCTCCATGTGGGAACGTAGTGTCTGGTGGCAGGCCACACACTTAACTTGAAATGGGACATCTTTGCACAGAGAGATCAGAAGTTTCTTTGCAAAAGATGGAAATGATATTGGATGTGCTATTCCCTGGTCATCTGAAAGACAAAATAAACTATAACTTGCAAAGATTTAAGTAGATAGCAACCCAACCTTCCATCCCTTTGCCTTTCTCAGCACTGGCTGGCATAAGTAAAAGATTGTTATTTATGTGATAAAAATCTAAGGGAAGTAATTTTCTAGCCTTAAGTACAAAAGATGCTGAACTCATGCTCAAAATCTGAGTCTCATATGCAGAGTAACACCCAACTTCCCAGATATTATGGATATATAAAAACATCATCCTAAATAAATATTTTCTTCCCAAGTTTCTCTTCATTCTTCAAAGTAAGTAAACCTTACTGTTAGCTGCAGATCAATATGGAGAATCTTTTTTGAAAAAGAAAAATGAAGACCATCTTTCACTTTCATGTTTTCAATCTAATGTGAGGATAAGTTTTCTCAAGAGTTATCTGAGAAGCATGGTAAATCAGCAAAGATTAAAGTAGCTCAATAATTTTCAGAAGAGAGTATTAACATACCACCCAGTTTAAAATTCTGATGGAAATGATTCTTTCCAGACATATGCTTCAAACACTCATCCTTGCTGCTAAAAAGAAGGAAGCAATGTGGACACGCAAAACACTGAATAATCTGAGGAAGAAGGTTGTTTTTATGTTCATCATCTGTAGCTTCCTAAAATACAAGGCAAAGCTGTATTATAGACAACTGAAATCAATATTCAATTTTTTAAAATCAACTTTCAAAATTTCTTATTTATTTGGAATATTCTATATCAGGTTTTAACATAAAAACTTTTCTTCCCTAAGTATGAACTATGGAATTTTTTATCATAAAAGAGGTTTCATATGCAAATTAAAAATTTTCTTAAAAACAAATCTTGACCACCTTTCTGTGACAATAAATATACAAGTACATTTACTTTCTATGTTTTTCCTTTTTTTTATATATACATCTATATTATGTTAATGGATGTTTTCATATCACATATACTTTTTCTTCCATTTTGCTTTATTCACTCTACTCTGCAATATAACCTATGTTTATGTATTCTTCCATAAATGTCTCCATGCTTAATAATTTACAAAAATATATAGAAATAAATATGCAGGGGACTGCCATTGTTTTACCAAATACTGTCATCTTACAGACTCCCCTGCCTCTTAGTTTCCCTTATTCCACAATACCTAATGGAAATCCCTAAAAGTCAACTGGCATATCTCTAATTCATTCTTCTCAATGGCTGCAAACTACTCCAGTTACTAAGACTTAGTCAACTATTCATTTCCAGGCTTTTCTCCCCTTGCTACTATAAACAATGGTATTATAACCATCCTTAAATACATATCCTTAGTTATAGGTGTGTTTTTCTCATTATTCGGAGTGGCCCTATTGGGTTAAAAGGTTTATTTAGTACTTGAATATTAAAGGATACTGTATGACTGTTTTTCAAAAAGGCTCTATCAATTTACATATTCCCTAGCATTGAGTGAACCTGGCACAATAGCTACTATAGATCGTTTTTTCATTTTTGCAGTCTGACAGATATTGTGATACTCATTGTTACTTTAATTTTTATTGCCTACTAGTGAGTTTGAGCACTTAATTCATATAATTCTGTGGATGTCCCATATTCTGTGGATTGCTTATTCATATTCTTCTGCCTGATGTTTCAATTGTTTTTGTTTTCTCCTCATCTGGTCAACTTGTATCTTTTCTTCATTATCAAAACTAACTGTGCCATGCTCCATTTTGCAAATATTTTTCAAACATCTATTGATTTTGTATGTGGTCATTAAAAAATTTTGATGTAGTCAAACAGGTATGTCTTTTCTACTGTCTAGAAAAGCGTCCAACCTTGGTTAAGAGGCTCCTCTATCTCAAAACTAAAATATTTTAAAAAAATACTTCTTAAAGTAAACTCTACCCTCAATGCGGGGCTCGAATTCATGACCCCAAGATCAAGAGTCATATGCTCTACTGACTGAGTCAACGAGGTGCCCCAAAACTGAAAATATTTAAGTGTATATTTATATGTATATGTATGTGTGCTTATGTATAAATATAATTTAACATCTTGTTAATGGTCTTTAGAATAATAGCCTTAAAAGTTGCAGTGAGTCTTCTTAAATTTGTTATCATTAACATTAGGGATATGGAAATAGTGTATGTGGGACGCCTGGTGGCTCAGTAGGTTAAGCGTCTGCCCTAGGCTCAGGTCACAATCCCAGGGTCCTGGGATGGAGCCTCGCATCAGGCTCCTTGCTCAGCAGGCAGCCTGTTTCTCCCTCTGCCTGCTGCTCCCCCTACTTGTGCCCTCTCTCTGACAAATAAATCTTAAAGAAAAAAAAAAAAACTATATGTAGTGCTTATGAGATGCAACAGAAGGAATAAGAAATTTACATTTATATTGAGCACATGTGAAGTATCACATTAGGGTTCAAAATCTAATCATCCCATGAAGTACTGTTTTCATTATTTACAAATGAAAAAACTAAAATTTGGTTTCCTTCCAATCAAGTAAGTACCCTGAGAAGAGATAAAACTACCAGCCAAACATACCCTTATATGTTGGTTATAAATTTTATGCTCCTTCCACTACTCTCCACCCTGTTTTAATGTTGTATCACACAGAAGACAACATCCAAGAAGATACTCTGCATTCCAATGAGAATGTTCTAAATGAAAGCACTAAAATTTATACAAATGTCCCTTACTTGAAGAACACTAACAAAATAATTTTTAGTTCAATTGTGAGTCATAAATGGATTCAATATAAAGCCTGTTTAAAGTGTTTGCTCAATAGAACAAGAATGTGATTCTACATAAAATTTTATTGAAATATACCTATTGCAAAAGTATAGCATATTTCCTTGTACAAACTAGGGGAAGGAAGGGGAAATAGGATGTCTCATAAGTTAAAGTACTCAATTCCTTTCTACCATTATATTTCTGATTACATTAAAATAAAATACACTATACACATTTGTATATGTAAAAAAAGTTAAACCACAATAAGATATGAACTCATACCCACTAGGAAGGCTAAATGCCCCTTGTACATTTATTTTTAGCAGCATTATTCACAATAGCCCAAAAGTAGAAATAACCCAAGTATCTACCAACTGATGAACTGATAAACAAAAAGTGGCATATTTCCAAACAGTGGGCCACTACTTGACAATAAAAAGGAATGAAGTACTGATATATGCTACAACATGGATGAACCTTGGGGCACCTGGGTGGCTCAGTTGGTTAAGCATCTGCCTTCAGCTCAGGTCATGATCTTAGGGTTCTGGGATCGAGCCCCACCTCAGGCTCCCTGTTCAGTGGGGAGTCCGCTTCTCCTCTGCTCTTCCCCCTGCTCATGCTCTCACTCTCTCTCACTCTCCCTCAAATAAATAAATAAAATATTTTAAAAAACAACAACAACATGGATGAACCTTGACAAAATTATGGTAAATGAAAGAATCTTGTCACAAAAGGCCACATATTATAGGATTCCATTTATATGAAATGTCCAAAAAAGGCAAAACCATAGAGACAGAAAGTAGTTTACAGATTGCCTAGGGTAGGGAGGATGTGCTAACAAGAGGGAAAAATCACTTTCAATGATAGAATAGCCCTAGGAACAGAACGAGAAAGAGTGGTTGTACCTATTGACCCACAAGTGACACTGAGGCACATTGGAGCTTACTATATGTTCTCCACCACTTCCACACTTCCACCACCACCTCCACACCTCCACCACCACCAAAAAGGGAGAAGAGCAGGAAGCTATCTAGTGATATACCCACTAATGGCTTTAATGTCAAAACCAACTAGATGCTTGTTACTCAAAGCGTGACCTAAGGGCCAGCAGCACTGGCATCAACTACGAGCTTGTTAGGAATCTTCAATCTAAGGCCCCACCTCAGATCCAGTATAAGAACTTATATCTTGGGGCACCTGGGTGGCTCAGTCGTTAAGCATTTGCCTTTGGCTCAGGTCATGATCCCAGCGCTCTGGGATCAAGCCCCACATCGGGATCCCTGCTNNNAGCAGGAAGCTTGCTTCTCCCTCTCCCCTTCCCCCTGCTGGTGTTCCCTCTCTCGCTGTGTTTCTCTCTGTCCAATAAATAAATAAAATCTTAAAAAAAAAAAAAAAAAGAACTTAGATCTTAACAAGATTACCGAAGTGATTAGTGTGTAAAGTTTAAGCAGCACTGGCTCAGACAGAAGAAATTGGAGATGAAAGGGAAAGAAGAGGGAAGCAAGGCAAAAATGCAAATTGTGATTGATCATTGCAGTCTTTCATTGAAGAATGCCAGCCTTACAAAATAGAATTCAAAGGTATATAATCTAGTGACCTCTTCTGGCTGATTTAAGACAGGCAATTATAATCTAATGCATACCACTTTCCTTTAGAGTTCTTGTGATGGACTCTCTAAAGAATATGTAATAAGGAGAATTTAGTGAGAGCTATGTTAGGTCCTAAGTGCTTTATACAGTATTATGCTTTCATCAATCTTGCATGTACATATAACAATTCCATTTTGGAGACGAAGAATAAAGCTCACAGATGTTCAGTAACTTCCCGAGTACATACAGCTAATAAAAGTGACAGTAGAATCCACATCTGACATAAAAGCCTTTGTTCTATTTTACCATAATCCTTCCCAGAAGGCTAAACATCATAAATTTACTTTCTGGAGACAAGGTAAAACAGCATGAAATGAGTGATTCCCAGAAAAAAAAGAAACAAATTAATGAAATTTGGGAAAACACAAATGAGAGAATTAATTTTAAGGTAAAAATACCTATTCAGATTTACTGAAGAAAAAAAGATAAATGTGCTCTTTCGAATAAACAAAACACTTATGGCCTAAATAGGAAAACATGCCCTAAAAAGACTCTAGTTTTGAAAAATGCAAAATATTAGTGACCACCTGAAAATACCAAAAAAAATTACATAATGCAGTCCTCTTGTATCTTTTTTCTTTTCTTTTCTCAAACCTTTGCCACAACAAAAGAAAGCCCTGTCATTTCTTTTAGCTTCACTTTAAGGTCTTTATTCTAAATGCCATTACCTAAGCAAAGCCTTTTTTCATTTCAAAGTTAAATTACTACAAAAGTCACCTAAACTGGCCATCTTTCTATACCTATGAATCCACCTGAACACTGCTACCATTCTAATACCACTTGGTCTCTTTGGTGTCCCTGAAAAAGGTGAGTAATTGGTTGTAGAATTAAGAGTCCTTCTAGCTCTAAAGGTATATAAAGCATTATTTTCATCATATCACTGTCCTACAACAGTAACCGCTTGCCAATATCAAGGTTACCACGTGTGCTGGGAGTCTCCAAGACTCCAGGTTTGATGGTTTGCTAAGATTCACTGCACCCAGCATATAGCTGTACTCACAGCTGTGATTTATTACAGGTTTTTAGCTACCAAGATATTATTTAAAGTGGTATTTCTTTTAATAATAGAAAAATTAAAACAATTTATACATCTAATAGGAAATTAAATGAACTATAATATATTCATACAGTAGAATGTTATTCATGGATTTAAAATTTATGCATTAACAAATATTTAAGTGTTCCTGTTTACAACACAGTTTTTCTTATATAAAAATTCACTTTATCTTATATAAAAATATTTATATATTTATAAAATTTAAAAAACACTGTTTTCTTAATTTTATTTTCTGCTGCTTCATTTTTAGTGTATAGAAATGCAACAGACCTCTTTACATTGATTTTGTATCTTGTTACTTTACTGAATTCATTTATCAGTTCTAGCAGTTTTTGGTAGTCTTTAGGGTTTTCTATATTAAAGTATCATGTGATCTGCAAATAGTGAAAGTTTTATTTCTTCCTTACCAATTTGGATCCTTTTTATTTATTTCTGTTGTTGTTGCCACCTAATTGCTGTGGCTAGGACTTCCAATACTTCCAATACTTATGCTGAATAAAAGTGGTCAGAGTGGACGTTCTTGTCTTGTTCCTGACCTTAGGGGAAAAGCTCTCCGTTTTTCACCACTGAATATGGCGTTAGCTCTGGGTTCCTCATATATGGCCCTTATTATGTTGAGGTTATACTCCCTCTAGACCTACATTGTTGAGGGTTTTTAGCATGAATGGATGTTGTACTCTCAAATGCTTTTTCTACATCTACTGAAATGATCATGTTTTTTGTACTTTCTCTTACTGATATGTTGATTGTTTTGCAAATATTGAACCAACTGCACCAAAACCAATAAAATGCCTAGGAATAAACTTAACCAAAGAGTTGAAAGAACTGTACTCTGAAAACTATAAAACACTGATGAAAGAAATTCAAGATGATATAAAGAAATGAAAAGACATTACATGCTCATGGGCTAGAAGAACAAAAATTATTAAAATATCTATACTATCCACAGGAATCTACAAATTTAATGCAATTCCTATCAAAATAACAACAGCATTTCTCACAGAACTAGAAAAAAACAATCCCAAAATTTGTATGGAACCACAAATGACTCTGAATAGTCAAAGCAATCTTGAAAAACAAAACTGGAGGCATCACAATTCCAGACTCCAAGTTATATTACAAAGGTGGAGTAATCAAAACAGTATGGTATTGGCATAAAACCAGACATATTGATCAATGGAATAGAATAGAAAACCCAGAAATAAACCCACAATTATATGGCCTTCAACAAAGGAGAAATGAATATCCAGTGGGAAAAAGGCAGTTTCTTCAACAAATGATGTTGGGAAAACTGGATAGCTACATGCAAAAGAATGAAACTGGACCACTTTCTTTCACCATATACACAAATAAATTCAAAATGGATTAAAGACCTAAATGTGAGACCTGAAACAAAAATTCTTGAAGAGAGCACAGGCAGTAATCTCTCTGACATTGGCCATAGCAACATTTTTCTAGATGTGTCTCCTAAGGCAATGGAAATAAAAGCAGAAATAAACTAGTGGGACTTCATCAAAATAAAGTTTCTGCACAGCGAAGGAAACAATCAACAAAACTAAAAGGCAACCTACTACATGGGAGAAGATATTTGCAAAGGACATATCTGATAAAGGGTTAGTATTCAAAACATATAAAGAACTTATACAACTCAGTGGCTAAAAAACAAATCATCCAATTAAAAAATGGGCAGAAAACATGAAAAGACATTTCTCCAAAGAAGACATCCAGATGGCCAACAGACACATGAAAAGATACCCTACATCACTCATCCATCAGGGAAATGCAAATCAAAACTACAATGAGGTATCACCTTACATCTGTCAGAATGGCTAAAATAAAAAACGAAAGAAACAAGTATTGGAGAGAATGTGGGGAAAAAGGAACCCTTGTGTACTACTGGTAGAAATGCAAACTGGTGCAGCCACTGTGGAAAACAGCATGGAGGGTCCTCAAAAAGTTAAAAATAGAACTACACCACGACCTAGTACTACACTACTGGGTATTTACCCAAAGAATACAAAAACACTAATTCAAAGGGATACTGCACCCTATATTTATAGCAGCATTATTGTAAGAGCCCAAGCATCCACTGATTGATGAATAAAGAAGATGTGGTGTGCATATATATATTATACACACACACACACACACACACACACACACACACACACACAATGGAATATTACTCAGCCATCAGAAAGGATGATATCTTGCCATCTGCAATGACATGGATGGAGCCAGAGTATAATGCTAAGCGAAATAAGTCAGAGAAAGACAAATACTATATGATTTCACTCATATGTGGAATTTAAGAAACAAATGAACACAGGAAAAAAGAGTGCGGAACCAATAGAGAACAAACTGATGGTTAGCAGAGGGGAGGTGGGTATGGAGATGGGTGAAATAGGTGATGAGGATTAAAGAGTGGACTTGTTACAATGAGCACCGAGTGATTAAAATAAAAACTTAAAAAAAACCCCACTTTTCCACAGTGAACATATTGTACAATTAACATTCTGTAATGTTAGTAAGTCATTAAAGATACATAATTTCAAATATGGTAAACAGTTATTACAGAACTGTATATTATACAGATTTGCATATGCCATGAATCAACTTGTATCCCTTGAGATTTAACGCTTAATGAGCATTACATAAAACAGCCTTTCAAATACTAGATTTCTTAATACTGCCATTAATAAAGGAATTATTATTTACTACATGGCTCCAACATTTCAACAGGCAGTGAAAGGCAGTGGACTTAAGATCAAGGTTCTAGTTCTCATGATGAGCATCTCGAACAAGGTTAACTCTGCAGAGCAGCTCCATCAAGGGAAGGGTTTCTATGATAATCTTTAGGTGGCTTTCAGTAATCGAGTTTACTTGCCCACAAAAATTTAATGTTCCAAATCATTTTATTCTCCATAAACAATCACTATTTTGATCCTTATGTGTATCATTGTGATTGGTGATTATAGGTGATTAAAAGCAGCAAGAAAACACCTATATCAAATTCCATGGTTCTCCAGAAAAAAAATACCTATTCTTAACTTAGGACATGCTCTTCTTACCTTAGCAAAAAGGTGATCCCTATATTGCTGTTGAGTAACAAAATTTTTGTAACATACTACACAAGCAAAGGAACTGATGAATGGTCCATGTAGTGTAATTGTTGGATCACATGGAGAGTGATCGAACCTACTCAGCAAAAGAGAGGTAACGTTAGAAAAGTCCGTATTTTAGGAACCACACTATGTTGCTTCATTTGTTAAGCATTGTTCATTTGTTTACACACACACAAACACACACACACACTCAGAAATTTATACTCTTCTACTGAAATATCAAATAATGTTCTTCACCTTCAAGAAATATCAAATGGCTCCCTGATGCCTTATAATCCCTTCAAAGAGTAATCAATAGTTAGCTCAAGCTTTCATAAAAGTACCCACGATCCAATAAAATGGATGAAATAAATAAAATGTACCCAATTTTCAATAAAATGGTGAAATTCCAGTTTGAAAATTATATAGCCATCATCTTTTTTGCCTTATTTACCACAAAATTCACAAATAGCTGTGAACGAACCAATGGAATAATAATCTCATGTCAAGATTTCTGGCACACACCTGTTTCTTAAAAATGGCTTTTAATCCTTTTAATGTTCATTTTAATCATTTAGTAAGTATGTGCCATTTTACAATTGAAGACTTCTAAAAATATTTTAGATACACTATGCTACCCAGTTATTTGTAGAATGCTGACACTCCTTCTAGAAGCCTTTACAGATAGGTTAATGCATAAGTAGGGTGAGATACCTGGAAATGATCATGGTTAAGAGCCCCCAAACTCTCGACTCCCATCTTTAAACTATCAGAAGGAGAAACTATGAAGGTAAGAATGTTTAATGCCTTTAATATTGCCTTCCCTTGATATTTACTTTCTCAAGCTCTACTATTCAAAAATTCAGTAAATTAATAAGGTGGGTTTCATAAATTGAATATTTATTATGAATTTTGCTACATTTGGTTTGCCTTTAACATTTGTTTTGTAATACCATATTAGCTTTCTTTAGGCTAGACCAAATATCTCTAAGTGCTTTGCTCCTCTTGAAATTTGTATTTATGGGCTGGATTTCTCTAAAACTGATTCAACTGCATATCAGTGTAAAAATCTGTTCAGAATTGTATGAGACATATTAAGAATAAATACATACTTAAAGGCTACATGCCTTGAAAGATAGAATATCACTAGAAAAAAATCTGACTTAAAGCGTTGTAGGAAACCTAAGAAATGTAAATTTAAAATAACTATATCATAAAAGCACAAAACAATTTGAGTTTGGAATATAAAGCTATGATCACAATGGCACAGGTATATCACGCTTTCATTTTATGCAATCACTTTGTAACTCACTCGCTCTTCAGCATCTACTACTTTATCATACTCACCTTTTCAAATGTCCTAAGAGAAGGTGCCCATTATCAAATTCCTTGTTACAGTGCATTATGGGACATAAAATTGGTTTTCCAGACACCCGCATTTGGCCTCCTCTTCGGAATGAACTTTTTGTTCCAGAATTAATTGTTCCTGTTTTGAGTCCTGTATCATTGGAATACAAATTCTTACGTTCCTACTTGGACTGGTGATCAAATTATGACAAAAAAATAAAAATTATGATACAGCATCAACTGGGTGATCCTAATTATAATTAAATATTTACTGTCTTTCTTATAAAATCACCTAAAAATAAACGGGTATTTGGGGACAAGTAAACTAAAGCTGTTAACATTTTTTAAGTTTTTTTTTTTTTTTGAGGGGGGGGAGAGAGAGAGAGAGGAGCGTTACATTGAGCTGTGGGGGCAGGAGCGGGAAGGGAAGCGAGTGGTTGGAGGGAGACTGGGAGACAGAATCTTAAGCAGACTTCATGGCCAGTGTGGAAGCCGATGCAGGGCTTGATCTTGCGACCCTGAGATCATGACCTGAGCTGAAATCAAGAGTCAGACGCTTCACTGAATGAGCCACCCAGGTGCCCCTGAAAGATTTTAGTTTTAAAGTAATCTCTACACCCTACATGGGGCTCAAACTCACAACCCAGAGATCAAGAGTTGCATGCTCTAAAAAAAAAAAAAAAAAAGAGTTGCATGCTCTACCTACTGAGCCAGCCAGGAGCCCCTTTCTTTTTTTCTAAGTAGGTGATGGGATGGGATGCCTGGGTGGTTCAGTCAGAAGTTTAAATAGCTCTTTTCCTTAAATAGTGCAGAGAGCACTGTTTTTAAGTTACTAAGTATTCAAATGTATGCAAACTGGCCTAACTATAAAGGTCTATAAAAGATGAATTTCAGTAGAGTAATTATAAAGTACTTGTAATCAAAGAGCTGAATTACAATAGCCGGATACTTTAGAATAGATTAAACAAGTCCCTTAATGCTACTTAGAAGTAGAACCTCACTTTTTATAATTAAAGAGAACAATGACTCATCTGTGTTTCCCCAACTATACCCTATTCAAATATCTCAGCACTCTCTAAAGTTAATTTATGGAATAGCACCATACCAAATATAGCCCAATGCTAAAGCAGCTGTTCTAGCAATAGATCCTAAACTTCAGTTTTATAGTGGTGTTGTAGGGGGGCAAGCAAAAAAAATAAAACAATCACATTAAAAAGAGCATAACTAAAGACCTCAACTCCAGGCTCAAGCTTATCAGCCACCAATGAATCAGGTGTGTCCTGAAGATAAACAAAATACCAAGTTTTCAAGAATCATAAAGACAGGGGTGCCTGGGTGGCTCAGTTGGTTAAGCACCTGCCTTCGGCTCAGGTCATGCTCTCAGAGTCCTAGGATTGAGCCCTACATGGGGGCTCTCTGCTCAGCCGGGAGTCTGCTTCTCCGTCTCCCTCTCCTTCTGTGCTCTTTCCCTCTTTCTCAAATAAATAAAATCTTAAAAAAAAAAAAAACCCATAAAGACACCGCTAAATGAGTCATTTGTTCCAACTTGACCAGACAAATCATAAACAGATGCTCATGAATTCATCTTACAGTGAATTAAAATATTCTGCAAATCTGAGGGCCAGGGATCAGACCTAAAGGGTCTAGACAGGGTTTGAAGGTGTTAGATTCGCATGAGATAAACTATTTTTAGAAAAGGTCTTAGAGATCATAAAGCTTTATAGTTCTACTCCATTTTCCTATCAAAATTACCTAAGGGGGTGCCTGGGTGGCTCAGTCAGTAAAGCGTCTACCTTCAGCTCAGGTCATGATCACAAGGGTCATGGGATCAAGTCCCACATCGGGCTCCCTGCTCAGTGGGGAGCCTGCTTCTTCCTCTGCCTGCTGCTCCCCCTGCTTGTGCTCTCTCTCGCTCTCTCTCAGACAAATAATTAATCTTAAAAAAACAAAAACAAAAACAAACCATTACCTAGGAATCTTCCCAAAACTATAGATACCCTAGAATTATCTCTGAAGATCAGGCTCAGGTATATATTTAAAAGCTCTCAGGTGATTCTGATGCAGCTGAATTAAGTCATTAACTTCTACCGAAAAGAGAAGGCATCTCAAGAGGGATTTTATTTTAAAAATATAAACCTTAACAAGAACACTCAAATAGGCAAAACCATTTACCACAATTTCTAAGTATCTTTTGCTAAAGTAGGTCTCGAATGCCAAACAATTCTTTCGTTTAGTTGAATGTCAGCCACATTTGGAACCCAAGTTCTAGGCTTCTTTACTGTGGTCGTACGCAAATGTTTATAGCCTACCTTGGGTAATATTCAAACAACATTTATTGAGTATCTCTGAGCACTCTTCCTAGACACACAAAAAAGGATTAATAAACCTTGGTCTCTGTACCCACAGAGTATGTAGTCTGATAGAAGAGACAGACATACAAACCTATTAATCCAACATAACAGGGGTAAAACTGTGTCAGAGAACTTTGGAATTATCTTGTCAGTGGTAATTTGATTTAAAACTCTGAAAACTTTATTTATTTTTAAAGATTTACTTATTCATTTGAGAGAAAGAGAAAATGGGAGTGGGGGGAGGGGCAGAGGGAGAGAGAATCCTCAAGTAGACTTCCCACTGAGCATGGAGCCTGATGCGGAGCTTGATCCCAGGACCCCACGACCACGACCTGAACCGAAATCAAGAGTCAGACATTTAACCTACTGAGCCATCCAGGAGCCCCTGAAAACTAGCTTTAGAACAACAAGATATATGCACAGATATTTCTAATTATTTTCTGCAATTAAATGTTCTGCTGGATTAAATCCACAGCTAAGGTTTCTGTGGATATCCCAAGCCTTTCAAACGCTCAGTGTTTCTTCTACAAGACAAGCTAGAGAAGTTGCCATGATGGGAGTGTCCTACTGGCTCTTAAAAATTCCACCAAAAAAAAAAAAAAAAAAAAAAATCCACCAAATTATCTGGTGGGGGTAAAATGTTCCACAGTGACTCTTTCAGAGATCTCAGGTCTGCAGTTAGTGAAAAAGCTACCCAATACTTTAGACACCTCCCACGTGGACATGCCCTTATGAAATATCTACACACTCTATACTGATGAATGAATAAGTAAACACTAACCCTTTAGATCTCAGCTTAAAATGCATTTCATTAGAGAAGTTTTCCTGACCTCAAATAACCTATTAAAACCCCTCCCATAGACACATGCACTATTTCATGTAATAACCATGAAATAAAGGAGTAAATAAATGAGCAATCTTTAATGAGGTCAAGGATGACCTATTACATTCAAAATATACTTTTGTCAATGTTGGAAGACAACTGATAAAGTAGGCCATTATTAAGTATCACTGAAACTAAATTTCAATACTTTATATACTTATTAGCAACTGAATAGTACAGATATAACCCCTTAAGGCTTTAGGGAAGCTCAGTAACCTCAGTGTTCCACACCCATCTCTAAAGAGTACCTGGCATTTTTAGCCACTGGTCCACACACAGTCTTGCTGCTTCTGTATCAGAATGTCCTCGAATAAATTCCAATTCTTGTAACCCATGAGCATGCTGAAAATCGACTTTTTCCTGAAGGTATTAAGAAGAAAATCAATTAACCTATGATTACTAACCTGGTGTCCTTGAGAAAAGGATTTTAACACATCAGTGATCAGAAAATACTGATTATCCTTTATCCCTGTAACTCCACATCTAGATATCTACCACAAATAGATAAGTCAAAACAAAGGCTCATGCTCTGAAATCTTGATCCTAATGTCATCTGTATTTGCACAAAGTTCACTATAACCTACATCTCCAACAACAGGGTCCCGTTTAATTATGGTATATACATTCATGAAAGTCAATTAGAAACACTAACCAAACTTTCAATGAAGCAGAAATATATTTTTTACATCAAGTAGGTCACCAAATAGTATTAAACAAATGAGGCCAAATATAAATAAAGATTAATTTCAAGCTATATGTAACTGTATCTGCAGAGGGGGAGCAAAGGCTGAAAATATATAAAATGTCAATGACTATCTCTGGGAATGGAAATATGAATGATTATTTTCATTTTTAAACTTTTACACATTCTTTTCAAAGTTTCCACATACAGTCTGAAGTATACAAAAGCCTATTAAATATTTGTTCAGTGAACAGTATTAACAAGAGCAGATTTCATTAGTACTTAGCATGTGCCAGTATAAAGCATTTATCACCATCTAGACCTAGGGTTGGCAAACTTTTTTCATAAAGGGCCAGATAGTAAATATTTTAGGTTTTGCAGCTCAACTCTACTGCAACTACTCAACTCTGTATGAAAGCTGCCACAGATAACATGTAAACAAATGGGCACTGCTATATTCCAATAAAATTTTATTTACCAAAATAGGCAGTAGGCCAGTGCCAACCATGAAACTAGACTTATGCTTTAGACTGCTGAAATCTCTAAGTCCTTCTATATATTATTTATAAATCTATTTGCATAATCTCTAACCATGCTATATCTAACACTTAATACTTATTAACCACTTACCACATGCCAGACATGATTCTAAAAGCATTTTAGAGTCCATTTTCACAATAACTCTGTGAAAAAGGTACCATTATTGTCTTCATTTTAGGATGGGAAAACTGAGGTACAGAAGGGTCAAATAAATTGCCTAATGTAAATAACAATGCCAGGATTTAGACTCTCTAGAATCCATGTACTTAACCAATACACCATATTGCATCTCAACAAGATTTTGTTCTTAAAACGAAATCACAGTCACAAATGCTAGATTTGCAAGATACAGGCCAAAATAATGAATGGCCTAGTTAGCAATGCAACACGGTCTTCTATCAGAAATGGTAAGGAGGGGAACAGGAGATTCAAGATTTCAATCTGAAATAAATCTTCTACACGACATTGTTCAAAGTACAGCCACAGAATACTAATTCTCAAAAACGTGAAGCATTATACACATTAAAAAAATTCTCTATAACCAAATTAAATATATAAACAAGGGTTTTAATACAAAATTTAAGCAGTTCCTTTAGTGCAGGACTTCCAAAGCCTTGAAGTGTTAATGTGCATGTAATATGCAGTATCGCAACAAATCATCAAATATTTTTTTTTTCAAAGCACATCCTATAGTAGTGTTCCAAATAACATGTTTGAGAACAAAGCTGGTTTATCCAAAGAAAGCAATATGACAAGCCTCTGGTAGACTCTAAAGACATTTTGTAATGTACAAAGTTAAACCACTTATCAAAGTTCCTTACAAAATCTATCACAATAAAAACTCTTTAATATAATTAAGGTCAAATACTACTAAATGCCAGCTAATAGCCTACTTATTTTAAAGAACTGCCAAAAATTTAAAATAAACAGGTTTTTAAAAATGTTCTCTGGCATTTTTTACAAAAGAATTTGAACTCTATGGCCATACATAGTCAATGCTCAAAAACATTTATTGGCTGAAGTCATCCCCAAATTAGCCACCCTTTTCCTTTGTTACAAAGCTTCTTCCACAAACTTGAGGGTTATATCCCTTCTTGCAAGTCATCTTAACTCCTGGAGTATCAATAAGCAAAGCTGGTAGCTGGTCAACTAGTCAACACAACATTATCTCTGAAAGTGATTTATCCACCGAAGAGGGTTTTTGTGGTTGTTTGTTTGTTTTAATTTTAAGTAGGCTCTGTACCCAACATGGGGCTTGAACTCATGACCCTGAGATCAAGAGTCGCACGTTCTACTGACTGAGCCAGCCAGGTGCCCCATATCCGCTGAAGATTTTAATGAATTTTCTTTCTTTCATTAAAACCACTCCGTCACAAAAGATTAAAAATTCACCTTAATAGTAATACATCAAATAATTCATAAAGGCCTAAAAATAGTTGGAAGATATTTTCTACTACTATCTAGTTTTAGTCAGAGTTATCGGCTACTAGAATTCCTCAACAATCATTTTTATTTCAGTTTCAATATCTTCCTTTCTGGGTAGTTTGTTTTGTTTTTCTTTTCTGTCATCTAGTTTTAAAAAACAAGTTACCCATTCAGGAAACCAAATTTTAAAAAATCATGAACAGACAGCAAGCAATGAACTAAGATATGTGTTAACTGGTTTTCCCCTTAGAAAAGAATGAAATCTAGATATAAATTTATTCTTTATAATTGGTTAAACAAGAATTTCAGAATTTCAAAAAACTTTCTGAATCCTGAGGTAAAGTCTTTAATAGAACGAATGAACACTTACATGGGTGGAAGCTGAAACCACCCTTGAGAAAAGCCCCGGTTACCATAGTGCCTGTAAGATTCTGAACTCATTACAGACGCTTTATTAACTATGTGGGAACATTGCCTAGAAAAAGAAGCTAGCATCATTCAGGAAATCTGTGGACAAGGACAGCCTGCAAATCGTCCCTCCCTCAAAGAAATTTCCCCCATAAACAATACACTTAACAGTTCTCGGAAAGAATCTTCCTTAAAATTGAATAGTATTTCCGCCAGGAAAGAAATAATCCTGTTTTTTATATCTCTATGCACTGAACATTTTAATTAATTAATTGATTTTTCGCATTAAGCATTTTAAATACATAACTAGAATACTATAATTGGTATTACATTATAAAGTCCCCAAACAAATATACTTCTAAATGTAAAGAATATTAATTTATTCTATACCAGATTAGGAGATACTAAAATGGAGGCTACAGAAATATATAAATTCCTCTATGATAGCCAATGGAGAAGGAATCAAAACACAGATGCTAAAATTAAAAAAATCATACTGCTTAACTTGGAAGATCATCTCCAACTCTGCCCCTTTACAGATTAAAGCCCCAAGTCTATAAAAGCTAAGTAACCTGCTGAAGTCCAAACAGGTACTGGCAGAGCCATGATTTCAATTTCCATTTTTTTTTTCCAAGTAAGCTTTACACCCAATATGGGGCTTGAACTCAGGACCTTAAGATCAACAGTGGCATGTCCTACTGACCGAGCCAGTCAGGCACCCCTCAATTTCCATTTTTAAACTTCTAGGATAAAGCTTTATTTACCCAACTTGTCAACTTTCTACTCCTAATAAACATCCATCAGTATTGAGGAATTCTTTTTTTATTTTTATTTTTATTTATTTTTATTTTTTTTAAAGATTTTATTTATTTATTCAACAGAGATAGAGACAGCCATCGAGAGAGGGAACACAAGCAGGGGGAGTGGGAGAGGAAGAAGCAGGCTCATAGCAGAGGAGCCTGATGTGGGGCTCGATCCCATAACGCCGGGATCACACCCTGAGCCGAAGGCAGACGCTTAACCTCTGTGCCACCCAGGCGCCCCATCTTTTTTTATTTTTATTTTATTAAAAAATTTTTTTTAATGTAAACTCTACCCTCAATGAGGGGCTCAAACTCAAGACCACCCAGGTCAAGAGTCACATGCTCCACTGACTGAGCCAGCCAGGTGTCCCAGTACTGAGAGATTCTTTAAGTAATTCATCTGGAGCCTTCTATAGCAAGTGAAGAAAAAAAAAGATTTGTATCATTAGAAATTCTAAATTAAACTTATTTTCCACATAGCTCTTCTACAAACCTGATTCAAATTTCTTCCTTTTAGTAACAGATTTAATCTGAAGGGGCAGGCTGAAGTTTGAGAAAGTGGTCTGATTTTATTTAGTAGAAGATAACCTTTTAACAGCTTATGTCTACAAAAGCACCAATAAACTCTTTTTTACTCTTGTGATATAGAAACCAGAAACCAAAAATATTTACTATCTGGCCCTTTATGAATTGTTCACCTGCTATAAAGAAATCCCATGATTTTTAATTCCCCAAAATAAAGTCCACTCAATTCTATTTTTTCTCCTGTATACATATATGATCAGAATCTAACAAACTAAAGACAGAGATATAAAAAGCTATCATGAAGTACTAAAGATGAGAGCTCTAGAATCCATGCTGAACTTGGATTCAATTATATATTTTTTGATGACAAATTTGTTATAGTTTTATTATAAACAATTCCATGATATGGTAAAACACCAATTAAAATAGCCACATACCCTGAATGCTCTATTCTTCTCTTCCTTCTGCTGTTTCTCCACTTCAACATGGCGGGCTAGACGAGCCAGAGTTAAAGCAACCTTATCCTTCTGATGGTCAATATAGTCTTTATGCTTAACATTATCCTATAATTGAAAAAACAATTTTCATTTCTTTTAAATAACAAAATTAGTTTTAGGATAATGAATTCAATTAGTTATTGTACTAAAGAACCATTTACCTTTTTAAGTTTATTTATTTATTTAAGCAACTCTACCCCCAATGTGGGACTCAAAATCATGACCCTGAGATCAAGAGTCACGTGCTCTTCCAACTGAGCCAGCCAGGTGCCCAAGAACCATTTACTTTTATCATCAGCAAATTTCTTTTTTTTTTTTTTTTTTAGAATCGGTTTCTTTTCTTTTTTTTTTTTTTTAAAGATTTTATTTACTTGACAGAGAGAGAGACAGCAAGAGAGGGAACACAAGCAGGGGGAATGGGAGAGGGAGAGGCAGGCAGGCTTCCCGCTGAGCAGGGAGCCCGATGCGGGGCTCGATCCCAGGACCCTGGGATCATGACCTGAGCCGAAGGGAGATGCTTAATGACTGAGCTACCCAGGTGCCCCTGTCAGCAAATTTCTAAGAAGGTATTTTATGTATTTTATACTTTATGTGGTATTTTGTAGGTCAGCCAATTATTCACCAGCATTTGTGGTTTTCAAAAAGTTAGATAAACTAACTGCTAAGACAATTTATCATTTTTATTTACTTTATAATCATCTGGATACTGAAGAGTTTCGTGTTGCTTTGCTTTGAGTCAATCAGGTAATGCCATTAAGCCATTAGTCCCCCCCAAAGGTCTAACAATACAAACATCCTTGGTTCTGGTTTTTCAGCAATGCCAAAACAATATTTATTTAAGATAAAATGATTTAAAAAAATAGATCTAACTTCCGGTTTCTGGTCCACCATGTAAGAAGCTTATAAGTTGCTCCTCCATCCTATCAAGTAAAAAGCTGAACAAACCAAAAAGTCAACAACTCTTCTTAGATCTCCTTCTTAGACAAGAAAAATGAGGTTACAGTGTAAACCGGTGCAAAAAAGAGAGAGAGGGGCAGAGACAAAGAATCACAAGTTAATGGAGCAGAAATTCATGAGTAGAAACCTCAGCAGGAACCAGTATTGAGTAAAAAACCTGAACTATAAGTGACAAATTGCTGGATGCTCAGTGGGACAAGTCTAAGAGTTAAAAACCACAGGATGACCCAGTCATGGAGAGCCTCACACTTTTGTGAGTTTTCCTCCTGGAGTTCTACCAGGTTCTCACAGTAAAAACTGGAGAAAAATCCCCTCATGCTTCCAGCAAGGGGCCAAGAAAAGTAAGCAGAATGACAGAGCATTCTGTTCTTCTTAACAAGGTCTGCCCTCAACATAAACTATTTTACCAGAACCTACCCTGTAGGAATTTTATCAGAGTCTAAGCAACCTGGGAGAATGGAAATACACAATTCCAGGCCACTCTAGCCATCCTTCCCACTTAAAACAAGGGATTGAGAAGCAATGCTGAAGGTCACAGTCCAGGGGCATCAGCTCAACAAGACTGAGACTTAACCACAGGACTACAGAGTGCTACCACTTCCCCATACCTTACCACTACTTCATGAAGGTCCATTTACCACAGCCCCCCCCACCTTTCTTAAAAAAGATTTTGTTTATTTATTTGACAGAGAGAGAGAGACAGCTAGCGAGAGAGGGAACACAAGCAAGGGGAGTGGGAGAGGAAGAAGCAGGCTCCCAGCGAGGAGCCCAATGTGGGGCTCGATCCCAGGACTCTGAGATCACGCCCTGAGCTGAAGGCAGATGCTTACAACTGAGCCACCCAGGTGCCCCATACCACAGGCCCCTTTTACCTAATACATCATGTCTACCTTTCAACCAAAACTTAGAAGGAATACTAAAAGGCAAGAAAACACAGTTTGAAGAGTCAGAGCAAGCATAGAAAGGCAGACATGGCAGGCATGTTGGAATGATCAGATCAGGAATTCAAAACAACTGATTAACGTGCTAAGGGCTCTAATGGAAAAAGTAGACAACATGAAAGAACAGATATGTTATGTAAGTAAAAGAGATGGAAATCCTAAGAAAGAACCAAAAAGAAATACTAGAGATCAAAAACACTATAACAGAAAAGAAGAATGCTTTTGATAGCCCCATCAGTAGACTGTACACTGCTGAGGAAAGAATCTCTGTGCTTGAGGATATGTCAACAGAAGCTTCCAAAACTGAAAAACAAAACAAAAAACAAAGACTGAAAAAACACAAAATGGAATATCTAGGAACTGTTACAAAAAATGTTACATATGCATAATGAAAATACCAGAAAAGAGAAAGGAACAGAATATTTTAAACAGTAATGGCTGAAATTTCCCCCATCAATGTCAGACACCAAACCACAAATCAACGAAGAAATAAAACCCTCTTTGTTCACAGATGGCATGATCTTTCTAAGAAAACAACATGCAAATAAATAGCAGTTAGGGATGAAATAACCTATGTAATTAGATATTTATAGCAGCTTTATTCATAATGGCTAAAACCTGGAAGCAACCAAGATGTTTTTTAGTAGATGAATGGATAAACTGTGGTACATCCAGATGACGGAATATTATTCAGTGCTAAAAAGAAATGAGCCATCAAGAGGTACCTTGGGTGGCTGAGTTGGTTAAGCATCCGACTCTTGATTTTGGCTCAGGTCATAATCTCAGGGTTGTGAGATCCAGCCCAGCCTTGGGCTCCGTGCCCAGCACGGAGCCTGCTTAAGATTCTCTCTCCCTCTGCTCTTCTCTCCCACACCCCACAAATGAGCCATCAAGCTATGAAAAGACATGGAGGAAACTTAAATACATATTACTAAATGAAAGGAGTCGATCCGAAAAGTCCACATATTGCGTGCTTCCAACTATATGACATTCTGGAAAAGGCAAAACTATGGTGACAATAAAAAAGACACTGATTACCCAGAGTTGGGGGGAGGAAGGGATGAGTGGCAGAGTACAGAAGATTTTTAGGGCAGTAAAATTATTCTGTATGATATATGTCCACTACAAAGGTGGACACCTAGGTGCCTGGGTGGCTCAGTCGGTTAAGTGCCTGCCTTCAACTCAGGTCATGATTCCAGGGTCCTGGGATGGAACCCCACATCAGGCTCCCCACTCAGCAGGGAGCCTGTTTCTCCCTCTCCCTCTGCCTGCTGCCCTGCCTACTTGTGGGCTCTGTCAAATACATAAAATCTTAAAAAAAAAAAAAAAGTGGACACCTGTCATCATAAATTTGTCCAAACCCACATAATGTATAACACATCAATAGCGAACCCTAATGTAAACTATGAACTTAGGGTAATAATGATGTATCACTGTAGGCTCATTGATTATATTAAACATACCATTATGTTGGGGGATGCTAATAATGAAGGAAGCTATGCACGTGTAGGGGCAAGGGGTATACCGGAAATCTCTGTACCTTCCTCTCAGTTTTGCTGTAAACCTAAAACTTCACTAAACAATAGTCTATTCAAAGTTTTTCTACTAGAAAGATTGGGTTACTACCTACAGTGTCACTCTTTAGGCAAATCAGCATGTACGTACAACCCAAATTTTATCTATAGTGGGACAGAATTGCATCAACCATGTCAAACATCAGGTGTGATTTTCCAAGTACACAAAAGTTACACTGAAGTGAGTATATCTAAAAAGGCCAAAATGGTATTTTCAGTATGAGGCTACATCTTTGCAATAAGGAATACTCACAGAATTACTCTGGGTTTCAACTCAAATTCCGACTACTTGGTCAGCCTACACCCTTGTGTAATAGATGACATTTTCCTAACTTCAAAATATTCTTTTAAAAGTCACAGGACAATGCAGCTTACTAGAAATGAGTCACAAAAAGCTATTTATCTGAGCTCCAATCCTTTAGTAAAGGCACATTTATCTGTCTTAAAAGCAAATTAAATGTACTCTTTGGTTAGACAAAAATATTTCAAATGCAGGTGCTACCTTGAGAAGGAAATTTAGAGTAGATCCTAAAAGAATCTAATTTAAGAAAGTTAATAATATTTAACCATGGGCCTACAGTATGTTAGTCTTCCTGACACAGATACATTTTTTAGGTTTTAAACTCTAGCAAAAGTCATGCTTCAAAGTAAACCAAGGTCATAATAACCCATGAGGTAGACAAGGTACAAATTAGGGTTTACCTCCTCTCTCTTTCGCTCACTCTCTGTCTCTCAAATAAATAAATAATCTTTAAAAAAGGGGGGGGTGACTCGGTGGCTTGGTTGGTTAAGCGACGGCCATCGGCTCAGGTCATGATCCCAGGGTCCTAGGATCCAGCCCAGCATCAGACTCTCTGCTCAGTGGGAGGCCTGCTTCTCCCTCTCCCTCTGCCCCTCCTCCAGCTTGTGCACACGCTTTCTCTTTCTCTCTCTCGCTCACCATCTCTCAAATAAATAAAAAATCTTAAATAAATAAATAAATTAGGGTTACCTATAAAAATATGTTGTTGGATCACAATAATGTGAATATTCTGGGGATAGGAAGGTGGCCATGTTTTGGATTAAAGTAATCCTAATCCAGGAAGGGCTACCCTTGAATTTATGGTTCCAACTATCATTTTACTTTTTCCTAAGACATCACAAAATAACCATTCTGAAATACTTTTGAAGTTATACTCATTCAGGAAGACTTGACATAATATTTATTCTTCCTTAAGTTTCCTTTAAAACACAATTAATGATTTTCTGCTTTACGTTATAAATTATAAATATACTCTGGACACAAAACTAAATGAAAACTAAAGTTTGAAACACAGAGATTATATATCCAATGAGAAAAATTTTTAGTAATCCACTTGTCACAAAATTTAAGTATGAACTTTTTATTTAAAAGATTTTATTTATTAATTAGAGAGAGAGAGAGCATGCGTAGACGTGCGCACATGGTGGGGAGGGGCAGAGGGAGAAGCAGACTCCCTGCTGAGCAGGGAGCCTGATGTAGGGCTGGATCCCAGGACCCTGAGATCAAGACCTGAGCCAAAGGCAGATACTTAACCAACTGAGCCACCCAGGCGCCCCTTAAGTATGAACTTTACTCCCTTCAAACTATACTCATAGACTGGGAAGATACATTATTTAGCCCTTTAATCAACATTTAAACATTTGTTTAGATCTCTTCAACTTCATTCTAAAATTAACCTAAAATTAGCCCTAGAACATTACTCTTTGGCAGTGAAATAAGCAAAACCTGTCAGTATTACTGTTTGCTAAAATTATTTACCTCATATTTAGCTACCAGTAGTCTATGTTATCTTTTAATTAACTATCTGGTTATGTTAATAAAAAACGGTTACTTCTGTGATTCCCAACTAATTTTGATCTATTTATTATCTTTCATGACTCTGAAGGGCTCAAAAGACCTGACAGCTCTGATACTGAATTCAAAAAGACATTTAAAATTGAGTTTGGTTTCCTTCTTCTCTTCCTCCACGGGGAAAGTTTTTATTTTCTTCTTAAAAACAAAAACAAAACAAAACCCCCTCTGGCTACCTATATGGAAAGTACATAATTAGAAAGACAATCTGCTAGGAGTAGATAAAAAGGAATGAATGGTAGAGCTAGAGAAAGAACGAACTTCAACTTTGAAACCTCTACCATTTATGAGAAAAATGAAGTATTTAAAATAATATTTTTTCCTAAAATGGGGGGAAATAATTATATGAGGCAGGGGATGATACTCATATGATTATTCTTCCATCACAACTTAGGTTTGGGGATCAAGGTTGCTGGTTAACGCCAGGCACGAGTAATGGGTTATTTATGAACACTCTCTCCAGAAAGCCAAATCCCTTGGTTTTCCACTGTTAGTGATCCAAGATGAGGGACAGCCTCTAGATCTTACTAAATTATATACTTCTGTGGTTCTGAGAGAACACATACACACTGGAAAAACAGAGATCACGAATGTTGAAATACATACTAGGGATTTTACCTATTAGGTCACAGAAGGCCTTATTTTGCATAAAAGTATAATAGGTAATTCAAAGAATCAGTAATTTCAGAAACAAATTTTAACTTATCAGAAGGCAAGGGGGAAAACACGGCAGGCCACCTTGTTACTGATCCAATGGCAGAACCAAAGCTATAGTATTATTTGTCAGGAATATGGGCAGAAAGTGAACTCATTTCAGGCTAGCTGAAAGTGTCTTAAATGTTTCCTGTAGAATTAAGATGAAAAGGGGACACCACAGTCTGAGGTTTGGGAGTTTTCCACTATTCCATTCGTGTCAAAATACTGAACTGTAATTTAATGTGAAGTCACAAAATTCTAGGACTATTCTTCTTAGGTTAGATTTGCCAATCTTCCCCCAAAGGCTGTGGTATTAATAAGCATTTAGGTCCTTAGAGCTTTTCTAAAGTCAGACTTTCAGACTCTAAATTCTCAAGCTAGAAATGGAATTAGTTCTCAATGTAAGAATGGTTAAGAATAAGATGTTAGCAGCTATAGGATTTTCAGTCATTCTTCTTGAAGCACAAGCTATGGTCACCCTGGATTAACTTCCACATTGGATACTATTAAAGAATACTATTGAGTCCACAGTGATAGCAAATGATATGCAAGAAAATGCTATCCACTCAGTTACTTTTGGGGAGAAGGACAGGAAAGTCTTAAGAAATATACTGGGGAGGGGAGAGTCTGTTTGCCTCTCTCTTAGATCACTCCCTGCATAAGTTTTTCTCCCATAACCTCTCCCCTCCCATTGGGGAAGTTGGGTGGGATTTTCCCAGAATTAAGGAGAAGGCTGTGAAGTCAAAAAACATTAAAAGGCAAATTCTAATTCAGTAACTATGAAAATTTTTTTAAAAAAATAAATTGGTTTTAATAAAAAAATTTTAAAAAAATAATACGGTTAAAATAACAGTCTAACACACAAAAATCTGTGGATGATCAGGAGTGGGAAGGTTACAAAATGAGGGTCACACAGGTTACAGAAAGAAAAGCTGTTTCAGAACCTCAGAAGCCAGGCTAATATGGCCTCTATGATCCTGTCTGTGCTCAACCTGGATGTTATGATTTCTGATGTCCTCCAGTATATTTTTTACATTTGTAAAAAAAGATTTTACTTATTTATCTGAGAGAAAGAGAGACAGAGAGTGTGAGCACAACTGGAGGGGAGGCAGAGAGGGTGAAGGAGAAGCAGACTCCCCACAGAGCAGGGAGCCTGACATGGGGTGTCAAGCGCAGGACCCTGAGATCATGACCTGAGCCGAAGGCAAGATGCTTAACTGATTGAGCCACCCAGATGCCCCTATTCTTTACATTTTTTTAAAGTCTAAAACTTGGGTTGTACAAAGCAAATCTGGGTTGTCCCAGAAATGGCAGTCAGATTAAGAATACTGGTTAAATCTAAGTACACATACCCATGAAAGTTAAGCATGTACAGGCACATCTCATTTTATTGCACTTTGCAGATACTGCCTTTTTTACAAATTGAAGGTCTATGGCAACCCTGCATCCAGCAAATCTGATGGCACGATTTTTCCAACAGCATTTGCTCACTTCATGCCTGTGTCACATTTTGGTAATTGAGATATTTCAAATTTTTTAATTATTATTATATTTGTTATAGCAATCTGTGATCTCTGATGTTAGTGTTGTAATTATTTTGGGGTACCATGAACTGCACCCATGTAAGACTGCATGAATGTTGTATGTGTTCTGACAGCTCCACTGACTGGCCATTCCCTTGTCTCACTCCCCCTTTCTTAAGCCTATTTCCTGAGATATAAATATTGAAATTAGGGCAATAAACCTGATAATGGCCTCTAAGTATTCAGGTGAAAGGAAGAGTTGCACATTTATCACTTTAAATGCTAGAAATGATGAAGCTTAGTGTGAAAAGCACATTGAAAACCATGGTAGGCTGGAAGCTAGGCCCCTTGCGTCAAACAGCTAAGTTGTGAATGCACAGGATAAGTTCTTGAAGGAAATTACAAGTGCTGCTCCAGTGAACACATGAATGATAAAGCAAAACAGCCTCACTGATGATATGAAGATAGTTTTAGTGGTTTGGATAGATCAAACCAGCTACAACATTCCCTTAAGCCAAAGCCCAAACCAGAACAAAGCCCTAACTCTTCAATTCTGTGAAGGCTGAGAAAGGTAAGGAAAAAGAGATGTTTGAAGCTAGCAGAGGTTGATTCATGAGGCTTAGGAAAAGTTGCCTCATAATACCAAAGTATAAGATGAAGCAGCGGTTGCTGATGTAGAAGCTATAGCAGGTTACCCAGAAGCTCTAGCTAAGATAATTAATGAAGGTGGCTGCACTAAGCCACAGAGTTTCAGTATGGATGAAATAGCCTTCTATTGGAAAGAAGATACTATCTAGGACTTTCATAGCTAGAGAAGTCAATGTGTGGCTTTGAAACTTTCAAGGACAGGCTAACTCTCTTGTTAGGAGCCAGTGCAGCTGGTGACTTTTTAAGGTGGAACCAATGCTCATTGACCATTCTGAAAATCCTAGGGCCCTTAAGAATTATGCTAAGTCTACTCTTCCTCTGCTCTATAAATGGAATAAGGCCAGGATGAGAGCACATCTGTTTACATGATGGTTTACTGAGTATTTTAAGCCCACTATTGAGACCTACTGCTCAGAATGAACATTCCTTCAAAATCTGGCTGCTCATTGACAATGGACTGGTCACCCAAGAGCTCTGATAGAGACATACAATGATAGAATGTTGTTTTCATAACTGCTAACACAACATTCATTCTGCAGGCCATGGATCAAGAACAACTTCAACTCTCAAGTCTTATTATTTAAGAAATACATTCTGTTAAGAATGTAAGCTGCCATAGGTAGTTATTCCTCTGATAGATCTAGGCAAAAACTGAAAATCTTCCAGAAAGGATTTACCATCCTAGATGCCATTAAGAACACTCATGATTCATGGGAAGAGGTTAAAATATCAACATTAATAGAGTTTGAGAAAAGTTGTTCCAACCTCATAGATGACTTTGAGAGGTTCAAGACTTCCATGGAGGAAGTTAACTGTATATGTGGTAGAAATAGCAAGAGAACTGGAATTAGAAGTAGAGCCTGAGATGTGACTGAACTGCTGAAAGCTCATGCTAAAATCTGAATAGATGAGGAATTGCTTCTCATGGATGAGCAAAGAGGTTTCTTGAGACACAATCTACTCCTTGTGAGGATGCTGTGAAGATTGTTAAAGTGACAACAAAGGATTTAGAACACTACTGTGCTAGAGAAATTATTCCTGAAAAGGTAGAGTTAATTGCTGTGGCAAACTTCACTACTGTTTTATATTAAGAAATGCCACAGCCACCCCAATCTTCAGCAACCACCAGCCTGGTCAGTCAGAAGCCATCAGCATCAAGACCCTCCACCAGCAAAAAGGTTAAGAGTCACTAAAAACTCAGATGATGGTGAGCACTTTTTAGCAATGAAGTATTTTTAAATTAAGGTATGTATATTTTTTTACACATACTACTACACACTTTATGTTTGTATTATTGTGGTGGTCTGGAACCAAACATGCAATATCTCCAAGGTGTGTCTATACAGGTGAAAGTAAGCAAGAATTCTTTCGTTCTTGAGGACAAAATGCTTAAGTTTTAATGCAGTGTGGTAGAGTTTCAGCAAAAATTCCAAGTCTAGAAGTAAGGTATAACTTGGGCAGGAAAGGAAGAAGGCAGCTTTCTTATGAGATCTATTCTGGAATGATGGGATTCAACAGGTCAAACTAACTGGGGGCAAAGGGAAAAGGAAAGGCTGGCATAGGATTCTCTTATTTTGTCAAGTAAGGGCATTTTTAAAGGAACTAGTATCAACAGTCACCATCATTTCTATTTAAGACACAACGCCTCCAACTATTACTTCAAAATTTCCCTTAGTAGTCTCATATTAAACAAATTTAGCCTTATGAAAAACTAGCGGCACTATCCTGATTTTTCTTTTTGCTATAGACCAATAACACCTCAAACCTGAAATCAGTTCAGCTGAACTTAAAACTGGTTCTGACCATGAATTCAAAATCCTGATCATAAAAGATCAAGAGTCACATTCAATGCGAATTCCACTATTTAGACAAAATTTTCACCAAAGTAATTAATACGTCCCTTACTAATCAAGTTTAATGAGCTAACAAATATTTCCTGAGAACTATTAAAATTTTCTAACATTAATGTGAAACTGATCTACTTTCTATGTGACTTGTAAAATAAATCATACAGTATCAATAGACAAATTAATGACAAAACGGCACAAAATACCACTAATCAATGAAGCTATAATCTGTATATTTCAGTGTTTTCTTTCCCTTACTTATATTTAAGTGAAAGTAATCTCATCTTTTATTATAACATGTAAGTAAGATCTGGAAGGTTAGAAATCTAAATGTTAACAGTAGTTGTTTCTGTCTGGAGAATTTTTCTTTTTTATTTCTATTTTCTAGTATTCTACAGTCAAGCACATGTAATAAATTTGTTAACAAAATTTCAATTTTTAACCAACAAGATGGTATAATGACAAAAAGTATTGAGGATCTCACTCTTATTTGGGAATAATGGATCTGGTTTAAATTAATCCTTTACAAAAATATAAGTTTAATATTTATCCTTTATAAAGGTAGGTAAAAATTTTTTATCTAGAAGGAACATAATCTGTTAGTAAATTGTATTTAACTTTTTTTCCCTCCAGATTTTTCTCTCTAGAAATCCAATGACTAGGCTACATTATTTTCCAAACCTAACAGAAAAAGATATTAATTATAACTAAGGCAAGTCATATTCAGTTCAACAGCCTTAATGACTATCGGGAAAATATATTTTACATACAATTTTGATGTCGAACACATTACTATTTTAAAGCAAAAAGCATAAGTTTTAGCTAAAACATACTTAAAATTTGTATTTTTCTTTAAATACATATATGCTTAAAACAAACTGCAAAGTCCACATACTCATTTGTATTTTTAAGTGTAATTAAATTATTAAAAGTACAATTAGGCAAATTAAAAACTGAAATTTAAAGATATTAGCTTATTCAGCTATAACTGACCTTCCTCTCTTCCTGTTTGGGATATAAGAATAGAAAGCAAGACTCTTAACTTTTCCAGTGACCAAGGTAATTTCTCAATGCTTAATATATTTATTTGCATGGAAGCTAATAATGTCCCAAAAGTGATTTTTACTAGAACCTGAATTTCACAGGTGGGCTTTCTTTTAGAATTCATCTACAAATGCCTGTTTCTTGAACCATTCACTCTCAATCCTTCAGTGTATTATGGTTTAAGAAACCAAGTGCCATATACCTGCCAACTCCCCTTTGGGTAGTTAAGAACTGGGCTTGATATTGAATGCTGAGAAAATGGCCTATGATCTGTTTAATAAACTTTTTTAAGGTCTCATGAATAAATTTCTTCAAATATTAAATACAGGCACATCTTTCATTTTACCCTTCATTCATCTGCTTACCCAAAAGTTGAACTTCTAAGTCACTTCTTAACTGCCATTAACTAGCTAAATCAGTTTTCTAAAAATATTTGCCAAGACCAAGTCAAAGGAAATGCAAAATTAAAGGAATAATTCTGCTTTTGTAAAGCAATTTCTAGAAATACAATACTGAAAAAACTAGGGCTTCACAGAAGAAATTATCATTTTACAATAAATTGTGGCATTATATCATTCTGAGCCTTTTTTAGGATGAGCAACTGACTTTTTAATTTAAAATCACTACTAATTCCTAAAAAGCACTTTAGTTCTTGAGTAACTATCAAATTTGGCATTATACAAAATTACTTTTTAAATGGAAATATGAATATAGTCAAAGGATCTTCCCTGTGAAATGGACTCTCACTCTGTACAGGGCGATATAAGTTAGGAGAAAACACTCTGTAAAAAGAGTTATCCAGAGAAGTGACCACAATAACCCAGTTCCCTATCTGACTCACCAAAAGCACTTTTCTTGCTACAGAAAAGCCAGTAATAAGGAGAGATGAATTTCACAGGAGGTAGCGGGGAAGGATAGGGAGAGAGGATATAGAGGATAATCCAAGGCAGAGGTTTATTTGTTGTTATAGTATCTCCCTGAATGTCAGCTGACACAAACCAGTCAGCAGGGCATCACAATGGAGAATGATTATTCTGGCCATTATCCTTATCTTCTATGTAAAGAACGGATCCCAAGTTTACAGAAAGCTCAAAGGAGCAACCAACTTCAAAAGTGGAATGAATTAACTTTGTAAATTATTAATTACACCAAGCCATCTGACCAGTGCACTCGGTTTGAACAGAATTCCTCAAACAACTGCATTATTCCATACAAACTCAAATTTCAAAGCCTGCTTATTACTGCCCATACGAAAGCTGTAGTCCATAGTTTGGTCTGAAGTTTGCACTCCCAGAAGTTCTATTTACCAGAAGCCCCTTCTGCCCAACTATGGCTCAAACCACACCCCAAAATAACATTTTGAAAAGCAACAATTTTTCTCAAGTTTTTTATATTCAAATACAGAGAGAGCAGAAGGGATAAACACAGCAAAGCAGTACAATATTTATTTACCATCTCCAGCAGCAAAGCTTTGGAACCAGGAAACAACCCTTTTGTACAAAGCAATCATCTTCCCACCCCCAACTGGTTATTGTTTACAAATACAAAGTACACAGAACATCTACTTTATATGGCAAACTTAAAAAACATACATACAGATATACCCCATTCTGTACTTTACTCAGTTAAGAAGGCTAGTACCACCAAGTCTGTTAAACAAGATTCTTCCTCCTGTACTGTCTTTTGGGTAAAATGCCAATACCTATACTTATAAAAATCCCCTCCTAGGAAGAATGACTTTGAGTCTCCTTCAGTACAGGACCATAAAAAAACAAAAACAAAAACACAACAAAACAAAAACATATTTGGAACTTGAGAATTTTTAAGTATCTCTGAAGTTGCAAAGGGGAGTTGTAACTTTAACCCTGAGTGCCACTGCTATAACTCCGGCACAGAAAGAAAAAGGATGAATTATGAAGAGAAAAGAGAAAAGGTGAAAGTGGCAACAAAAGCAAGAAACGAAACTCAAATCACAGAAAAAAACAAACAGGAAGTTGACAAAATGTGTTTTGGGTGCTGCTGGAGATACCACTGGCACAAGGTTCACAGGTCTTTCTTCAATACAACACCTCCAAACTCCAATGAAGCAACATTTTTAGAAATATCTTCATTTTCCCCAAGTCTACCCTCAAATTATCTGTAAGCCAATGTACAGGGAAATGAGCCACGTTTAGCTACACTGAGGACACAATGCCAATAGGCAGTCCTGAAGTACGCAACTGTATACCCATAATGGTCTGCCACATTTCACTTCAGTGTCATCATCCTGTTCATCTTCAAAGTTGTTCTCTACCAGTGTCTCAGTTCTTTTTCACTGCCAGAGCTATCCCTGGGACTAGAGGTGCACTGACTGAAAACCTTCCTTTGGCTCAGTTCAGGGAAGAAAAAGAATTGCTCTAGATGGCCACAGGGGACTATGGTACAAAGCGAACTCTAGACAGACTACTTCTATAACCTTACAAATAATAGCTACACAGACTTGGTACACTTTGAATAAATTGGAACCAATACATTTTCATGGGTAATTTATCCTCTTTCTTCAACTTAATCTCCACCAACTGTCTCCCATAAAGGTTGTTCCTTACGATTCTGAAACCAGACACAATGCTCCACATGTCTTTGTATGCACTGATTTCATCTCAATTCCCAGCTCCTGATTCTCTACTGGTCCAACTATCTCTTCTCCAACCATGCTGCGAACCTCAGCTCAAGTATTTGCTAAGTAAGAAAAGCTTCCTTGATCCCTCTAGAGGGCTCCCTCTTTTGTTCCAACATCATGCAGGCTTTCCTCTAAACAGGACAGATACGTCGTATTGGCATTTCTTTCCCTTAAGAGAATATACCATCTTTTACTAGCTCCAGGTTCCCCAAGACCTTTCTCAGTGTCTGCCTGCACACAGGTATTGAAAACTATGATAGAAGACTGTTGCCAACATACACAAAGTGACAAAACAGCATCCATCAAAAATCATATACACATACCTACATAACCTAGCTCTTTATTCTACATTCTCTTTATTTCCTTATTGTTTATAATGAGCATTTCTTAGCCTGCACTTGAGGAAAGAGACTATTTTACTTTAAATATGCCTTTCAATGACTTAGTCCATTGATGGGCTTGTAATATAGCTTAATGGTTGAGTCTTAAAAACTGTAAACAAGGGGAACATGATCTGATGATATGAACTACTACATGCTATTAAATATACATCTTAAAATGTATCTGTATTTATATCCAATACCATCCCACAGTTATAATATATCTACCTGTGTAGAAACAGCACACCTATGAAAGAAAAGAAATCTCTATTAGGCTTTTGAAATTTCAAATTACTTCCAGGCATTACCTCTTTTGAGAGTAGGAAAACTGAGGCTCAGAAAATAAGTAACTTGCTAATACTCAGATCAAGGTCTTAGAATTTAAATACCATGTGCTTTGGACCATTCCACCTTCCTTCCTAGCCAATATCCTAAAGATGCCAGCAAAAAAACCACAAAAAACAAACAAAACCAAAAACAAACAAAAAAAACCCTTAAGTGTGAATCTGAAACAAAACAATTTAACAAACAAAAAAGGTAGAAGAAAAAAAAGAAAAACAAGCAAAAAGACCCTTGACTAAAATGATCAGTGCCAAAAATGAATGGAATATGTGAAACAAGCCAATGACAATACATCCAGAACAATCTTAGTCCCACACAGTTAATCTCAATGGGAAAACGAAGAGGTTAGTTGGTCTGACAAGTGAAATGACCAGGAATCAGTTAATATAAGACATCAAGTACTAAGGGATGACAGTACAGCCCTAACCACAAAATTTAGGGAAGAAAAAGATTAGTATATGTCAAATTAGCTTATCAGAAAAGTTAAGACTTTAGTTAAGCCTTGAAAAATACAAAGAGGCAGCCTAGTACAATGCTAAACTGAGACTGTGTAAAAAAGTCAATATTCAAAAGCTAGGCTCCACCACTTACTTGAGCAATGTGTTTAATGATGTTTCATTTCCTCATCTGCAAAAAAAGGGTGAATTTATTCCTCAAGAATGCCTCATAACTTTTAGCGCACAGGATAGTAAATGTGAGCTCTATAAATTAAAATTCTCTCCTCTACCTCCTTCCTATGCAGAAAGGCAACCGTTAAGCCCAAGGCTATCAAGGTGCTTCCAAGATCGCAAAATATATTTTTGATGAAAGTAAACAGGAGTTGTTATAAGCCATTAGACAAAGACCAAGCTGCATGCAACTCTTGCTAAGAATCTAAATGAGGCTAATTAAACACTGACTATACTTGAACCAAGGCAGAAAGGAAGGGCTGCACACCTAACAGCAGGATGTTTAATGTAATTAAATATGTTCAAAAAAATGGAACTGAAAATTCGAGACTGTTTAGACTGAGTTGGAAAATGCTTTCTTTGTATGCACTGAGTTTGTTCAGTGCATACAATCACCCACATCATGTTGCCCTAGTAATTAAAAGTGGTACAGATAAAGGGACCACAACATGATAGTTATTACAGGATATTAGTGTTAAATGCACATTAAGTAGTCTGAAACACAGCCATCACATATAAAAGTGGGAGGTCTAACTGTAGTCCTCAAAACTGAATGACGTAACAGAGCTACTCTTACAGGCAATGACGAGAAGGCATATGATAGATAGGTGATGGAAAACAATAACTTATGAAAATAGGTCTTATAAAGAGACTACTAACAGAACTCATAATGACACCTGAAGCATTTAAGATCAAAGGAGAGTTTAAAATACGACTAGATATAAAGCATTTACTCTCACTGCTACCAAGGAATATACTTAGGAATATTAGAAAACTCAATACAACTTGAGAGCTCTCCGAAGTCCTAAAAGAAAGTACAACCTGAGAATTCTTGTTGAATTCTTGACAAGGCATCAGAAAATCCAAGAGATCATTTGAAATAGACAGTTATCTCAATAAAATAGGTAAAGCCCTTAAGACCTAGAGAAAACTGGTTAATTTTAAGGTACAGTCTATGTCAGAACTGTTCTATAACTTCATGGTGATGGGCTTAGAATTTTTATGAGAAGATACAATTAACCATAAACCATATGTAGTAATACATTTGTGCGAAAACTATGCAAAATGAGAAAAATAAGACTACCATTAAATAAGAAGGCATTAAAAACTGATTAAAGTTCAATATCCAGGAAATAACAGTTCCAGAGACTGGACTGGCTGCTTTTTAAAAAAAGGACGGAAGAGAAAACTAGAAAATCTCTTACAATAATGCTGAGGCCATTGTATTTAAGTACACAAATACAAAGCCCATCAAAATTCTGGCTAGTATTTACTGGTAGAATAAAAAATACAATCTACATCAAAGAGATTAAGGGAAGATCAGACATCCTCTGGAAAGAGGTGTTACATAAAGGGGAAGAAAAGATCAATATAAAGAATGAAATAACTAATATGATAACATCAAAAGGACATGATTGGACTGTGATCACTTCCAGATATATCCCACTGGAAGCAAACATAATTTCCTGTAATAAGATATCTCAATGGTTCCAAACACTACTATAAAAAAGTTTTCATTACTATAAAGTCAAGCAAACAAAAACACAAAGGAGTACAAAAATATTATCCCACTAATCAATAGGAGGAAAAAAGATTTAATAAAACAATATTCTCATCATTCATCCAGGAAGGGAAATTCCATAAAAGAATATTTTAATGGCTTACAAAACTCATTATTTCTGGAAAAATAACTAAAAGATTTGCATTCAATAGTGATCATCAGTTAAATAATAATTTCCACCTGTATATTTTCTTAAGTGAAAGACAGAAGAATTGATTGAGTTCTGTATCCACAAATGAAAACTATATAGAATGGACCTGGCCAACTGAATGACATGCGTTAAGATCCACACAGATAGCACAATTAATTATTGGACTAGCCACTAACATTAAGAATGGTAAATTTCAAAAGACAAGGAAACCGAAAACAGTACAAGTCTGGGGCAAAGTATGCCTGCTAAAAAAAAAAGTTTTCAGTTATTGCAGTCTTTAAACTATTTCTACAAAGATGTAGTCCATAATTTCTAACCTTCATCAGAATCCCACTAAATTATATCCTCAAGAATAGTGAATGTGGCATTTAACTCTGCTTATCCATGTCACTTAACTCTGTATCCAATTTTACAGCTAGAAGGGATTCTGGACTGTGTCTATGCCAACCTCCTCATTTTTACTACCTGAGAGGTTATCCTGATGTATTGGGCCCTTAAGGACATTATCAATCAGGTCACTTAGGTATCATTCAGTAAATTATTAGTAAAGTACTAATGTAATATACTAAATAGTATCCAAGTATCCTGAAAGAGTTTATGTTCTCCTCAAAATGTCATTTTGAGGCCTAAGTAAATAAATGGAATTATAAAGAAGCTGCCACACAGTTAAAAAAAAACAAGTTTAAATGCAATTACACTGACAAGGAAACTGTCACACTGTTTAAAAAGAAAGGATAAAGTGTCAGCAAATTTACTGCTTTTCCTAATGTCCTTGTTTCTTCTTACCAAGTAAACACATCCACTTATCAAATATAAGTTGTGTTACCATGGCTTAGAACAAGGTTAGTTATGAGACAGAATGACTCAATCAGAAAACCTAGAACATGCAGATAGAAAACAAAGCTGCCTTAATGCTCAGGATACTGAGCCAATCACTAATAACTAAAAAGAACCACTATGAAGTTGTTTAAATAAAGGGGGACGTGCATACTCTACAACCTTCTGAAATGGATCAACAGTGCTATAAAGAAAACAAATTAACATTCAGAAGGAGAGTACATTTAGATAGTGCAATTGTACAGATGATGAACAAACTACAAGATTAAAAAATATCACTGTACAGAACTCACATAAATATCACCAATAACATATGCAAGACATCAAAATGTTAAGTTTTAAACAATAGGGTGAAATTTAAAAAGGCACTTCATATAACAATGGAAAGTTTCTCTGTACACAGTAACTGCAAGAAATCATATTGTCTTCACATACATTTTATGTCTAGTGGAGAAATAACATTTTGAAGAAAAAGGATCATTAGACGCATCCCCATTGAGCCAAATCATTAAATTTGCAATTATCCCAAAGCTTCCTAGAAAATCTAGAGATATTTAAACATCCAGGGTTCACCTAATGGAGAATTCTGTGGCAGGCACAATATGAAAACTTATTATCTCATTTTGAGTTCCATACGCTTTTGGGGTTGTCTCCCTAGATCGAGGCCCCATTTTTAGTTCTACAACACCATCATCGTTCAAGTATGCCAGAGAAAGATTCTAAAATAAATAGGTTAAGGATATCGTTTCTTCTGAAATCAAGAGATTGACTATCTATACCTAAAAGCTGTTCCCATTCTACCACATTCTGACAGTCCTCACTCAACTGCCAAATGCCTTTCAGAAGTTATCTACTTGATCAACAATTCGATGATTCCCCAATAACCTTTCCACTTTTAGGAAAATTCTCTGGAGATGCTTGAGCTTATCAATCAGAGAGTGGTAAAGCGGTGTTACTTTAGTACTGAGCAACGTAACACAAGAGGAAGAGAATAGCAACGCTGTTTTATAAATGTTTAAGGAGGAGCTACACAATGTAAATACGGCTAACACTAGCAAACTGTGCACTTAAAAATGGTTAAGGTGGTGAATTTTATGTTGTCTTTTTTCTGACCACAATTAAAAACAAAAAATTTAAAAGGAGGAGCATGTTAAGTGGAAATGCCAAGCAGCTTCAGAGAATTATGTCTTCGAGCATCATTTATTTTGTTTTGGATTCTGGAAAATAAGAGTACCTCAAAAGTCATCACGTTTGTGACCCAGCACCTAATTCAGGGAAAGAAAGGGGAGAAATGGAAAAGTGGGAACAGTCTGAAGTAGTCTTAGCTAATTGGAAACAACTGTGCAGCCACACAGAACAGTTTCAAGGTCTCTCTCCAATAAGTTCACCTGTGACTAGTCTTTCCATCAAAGAAACTACAGTGCCATGTCAAGGGCACATTGAGACTGCTTGACTGATGTGATATATATCATGATTTTTTAGGCCCTTGTTTCTTTTCAAGTAGTTAATCAATGCTCTTCTAGAGTTTAATTTGAAAGAGTTTCTATACCATTGGCACGGACCTAAAAAAAGGTAAAAGTAAAACACTGTGGGAAATATACAAAAATAAAGGTAACCGTTAAATCTAGATATGACTTGACCAAATTTGCAAGACGATTTCCTCTATCAAGCCTGTTGTTTAGGCTTAATCTACAAATAAGACCAATACAGTACTCTGAAATTATTTGACAAAATAAAATAGCTTTTTCTAAGTAGGGATGTTTGCGTCTTCAACCTCTAGCACAAATAGAAGAAGAAAAGTAGTAAAAAGGGTGAAGATAGTTACAATGGAGGGGGGATGAGCTTCAACCATCAAAAAGTGGGGCACTAGGGAAAATGTCAATCACCACTGTGCAAGAACTATGGCAAGAAATAGAAACCACATGAACCCTAAAACAGTGTTATATTCCAATAACAATAGACCCAAAATATTTTGATTAAGCAGAAGAAATATATGCAGATGTCTGACAAACCAAGTTACAAAATTTTGAGTCTGTTGATAAAAAAATTTTTTTGGCTGCCAAGCAAATAATACTAGGTGATGTATTCAGACCCCTCAAACTTGACACTTTCTCCATTTCTGAAGTCATGCTGCAAAAAAACGAGGATGTAGGGCTGGTATACTGTACAGCCACTGCCTTGAGATTAAAAAGATACTGTGGGATATACAACTGAGGTATCTGCTGCCAGTTCCAGAATTGCGAAGAACTACTAATGGAACCAACTGGGAGCAAAAAGATAAGTCATCTCTCGTGATTAGAGTCTGACTAGATTAAGGGACCAGTAAACCAAGAACATGTCACTGAAGTCTTGATTTCAGACTTTTAAGAAATCTGTAATGGATATCATCATTTAAATAGATATCCAGAAACAGAGCTGTGTGAGATGTTCTCTTTACGACATCCACAGTAATACTCTAATACTTAAGGATTCTCAGTATCATCCAGTTTGATGGCATCCCTCTTTCTTTATTACAATAAGAGGACCAGATTGTCAGGCATGTTTGGAATTCTCTTACAAGAGTTCAGATTTGCATGCCTGGATGGTATAACATCCTTTATATCCAGGGCACTAAAAATGTACGTATCTTTTTTGTGTTTAGAGTGATGAATTATCAAGCTCAAAAAAGTTAACTGTTTAGAAGGTAGGTTTAAGAAGGTCATCTTGGTGAAAGGCCCAGAATATCCTGAGAGAACACCATGGCTGGGTCTCACAGTTTCTTTATATCTGAGAGCTTGATAGGTCAAAGACTTAGGCGTGATGATAACAAAGAATTCTCTCACATGTAGCTCTGAGTGGTAATGACACGGTAGCCATCAGTCTCGATAAAGATAGTTACTGTCAAAATTTCTAGAGATGTTACAGGTAGGAAAGTCTTTTTCCAGCTGGTGTCCACAGTAGACCTGTAACATCTAGCCATCCTACTGGAAGCAAACTGGATTTGGCAAAATTTGATTTGTATTCCAGTTCTTGACATACGCTTCATGGTTGATTCTGAAGTCTTAGAGAGCTTGAGAGTAGTATGGACTCTTGATAAGTTGATCATCCTGACACAAACAGAGTACAACAGATTTGTCATTTGGTGAAGATCTGACAAGCTGAAGCCTGAACAAGGAAGCACTGATGACCTAAAAACGAAGGATCTGCCTCTGGTATTAGTAAGCAAAGATCTAATAGCAGGTTATTTCCAGACCCCAAATCGGCTAGTCCTCAGTTTACCAGTAAGATTTTCCTGAGGAACAAATCTTTATATTTTTTTCGTTAATCACAAGAGGATTCAGATTCCTGAGTACCCTCCTCTGAACTTATTTTGGACCAGAAATAATGGGAAAACCTTTGTCCAACCCTACTTAGATGAAAGTCTCTACTGCTGACTTGGCCAATAAAACATGAGTCTCTTTATTATATACTTCATTTGAAAAGTCTAGAATTTAAATGTTAGCTGTGGTAATTCCAGACATGCATCAGTTTCTGAGGTGACCTCCTACCTGTAGATCCTGTTTGAGTGGGAGTAGCAAGTAAAATACTTAGGATCTTGGATGACTATGCTGTTGAACGTAAACAGGCTATTAATTCTTGTACCCATGGCGTTCAGGAGATTCTCCCTTTTTTCTGTATCTATAGGGGTGGTTTCGAGGTTTGTACCAATCTCCTTTGGAATACCCTCTATTGTGATAATGTGCTTTCTGATCATGACTATAAAAGTATCGATGCTGGTTATAGTATTTGTTGTGGTCTCTATAGTCATTTTCTTTAATACTGTTTTCTTCTGCAACAACAGCATTCACATCTTGTCCAAAGAGGGAAGTACCATCAAAGGGCAAGTGTGAGATCTTCTCCTGGGTTTTCTTAGTGAGAGATGTAAGTCGGAGCCAGGCTTGTCTTCTGTAGTCTATTGCCATTGCCATAACTCTAACTACAGAATCCATTATGTCCCTAGTAGTACAAAGCTGCCAAAGGCCTGCATCCATGCCATCAGATATTATACATCTTGCTTTTCCACGATCAAACTCCGGGTCATGAACCAGATCCTCCATATCTTCCCAGAGTTTACGCTGATATTGAGTCATATAGGCCATGTAGCTAGCAGCCCGGGCTGCAATGGAAGCAGCATGGTAGAATCTACAACCCATAACCTCCATTTCTTTTGAGGTAGAATCTAGAGGAGATGTTGTGCTTCCTCTTTTGCTGTGCTCTAATGCTTCTACAATAGGGCCCTCAGCTGGTGGATTTGGTTGGAAAGGAGAGGTATCCTTGGCCACAGGATATACCCTGTGCCCCATGAAGGAAGAAGGATGGCAATCAGCAGGGTCTTTAAAAACCTCAGTGGTGGCAATTCTCAGAAGAGGATGCAATGGAGGAACCAAACGTTTCTTAGAGGTCACATAATCAGGTTTCCCTTCACACGATTCTGCTTCAGATTGTAACGTTACTCTCTTTATAACACCTCTCTGTTCCATTCTTTTCAAAAGACCTGTGAAACTAGACTGACTGGGGTCAGTTGGTTGTCCTTTGTCATCAGCTGAGGGGGATTTGCAGTCAGCTTCTTCATCAACTGTGGATAAATTTTCATCCTTGGAGGTGGAGATGTCCCATGGCACTGAGGAGTTCTCACTTGGCCTAGAATGATGAAATCTAAAACAGCTCCTAGACTGCAGATCACGTATCACTCGGGACATCTCAGCCACTTGTGTCTGAAGATAAAGGATGGCATCCTGTCCATGCTGTGAAGCTGAAGAAGACTCTACAGGTAAATCCTCCTTGACCTCTGAAGAGGCCAAAGATTCTTGGGGGACCAGAACTGGAGATGAAGGCAGAGTCTGATAATTTTGTGATGGTTTAAGTGTCTCTGTCTCAGAGATCTTAATATCTGAATTATTTTGATCATTTCTCTGGTTCTCCAATGGGTTCTCAACAGAAGAAGGTTGAGAAACTATCCTTTGTGGACTGCTGGTGCAACTCCCAGAGGAGGAGCTGCTGTCTCCAATGGGAAGAGGAACACTGCAGCTAGAGCACATTTCTGGGCGATGATTCTCAGAGGATGGCACCTTAGACTCAGGCATTCTCTGGGTTATCCACATGAACAAGAAAACCAAGGAAGAAAAAAAAATGCTTTTAATATGTTAACTTTCAAGTGCAGAGATGTATGTCCAGTAAGTAGAACTCAATTTTTTAAATTATTATAACAACAATGAAAGATGCATCAGCAAAGGGATCACAGAAGTCAAATCCACAAGCTTCACTGCCCAAAAACCCAATACCAACTATGGCTATTAATGTGGCACTCTGTCTATGAAAAAAGAGAGTGAAAATAAGCCCAATGCAAGTGGTGCCATCCTGGCCTGCTGCTTGGTCTCATGATAGAATAAGAAGAGGTGGTGATACTATTGGTAACTAACAATCTTTTTAAAAAAAATCCCATTCAATGTACGTAAGTCAACAAGTAGAAGCTAAAAATGGTAGAGAACTTGGGAAAAGTTCCACTGAGAACAAAAAAATATTTCTAAAAGTCCCCCTTGCAGACTCACTTTTAAGCCCCTTTAAAATTTTCTCCTGTTCACTCTCCATGAATAACAAAACTTCCCAGTCGCATAGTCCTACTTTATTGTTTGTAGTTTCCAAGGAGCTTACACATGTATTTGTTACGTCATTTTGTCCCCACAACAACCCTGTGAGGTAGGTATTACTCTTATTTGATAAAGACACTAAAGTTAAAGGCTGTCTAATTTATCCAAAGTCACAGAATTAATAAGGAGTAAAGCTCAGACTAAAACCTGATTCCAAGTCCAAGTCTCAATCTCCCGTTATCATAGAGAAAGAAGTTTTCTGGCCACCTTGAACAAGAGCCAGGAGTTCTCTAACTCTTCAAGAAAACAGCCCATTAATAGAAATTTGGGCTAAGACAAATGAAAGACAAGACTGCTACAAAAGGCTCGGCTAGTTTGATTCTCAGAGTAAGGGAGGTATTGGTTTAAGGGTGAAACCCACAACCAATAAATCACAGCTAAGAGAAAAAAACTCTAAATATGTGAGGGATAGGCAAGGTTAAAAGGAGTGACGACTGAAGCACTATGCCCCCTAACCCCTTTCCCACATTCCATTTCCTAAAGGATCTTCACATATCCTTCTTCAAGGTAAAACAAACTTTCTGTAGCCACATGGTTCTGGAAGAAAAGGATCCAGTTATACATGGCACCTGAGGAGAAACAGGAAAGGAGAAGGGGAGAAGGACACAAGGAGCCAAAAATCTTGCAGTTTTTATTCCATTTTCCTTTTATCAGATACCATCTTCAAGGCTTAGAACTTTCCTGTGTTGTGTTATCCTTTCACATCCTCACTGAAAGTAAAGAAAACTGGAAGTAGGAGATATTTTGGGCCAAGGACTCACTGGACACGTTCTGTGGTTCATTGTACAGAAATGGACCATTCTCTAAAGTACTATAGCTCCTAAAAACAGCCATCATCGACTTGATAACTCTTTTTAAGCAATGCCTCTTATAAGACAGAAGTGAAAGAAATGCAAATCAAATATAATGTACTTACATCACTATGAGAGGTGCTAGGCTCTTCATCATCACTGCTGACCAGATCAATGTATTCAAGAACAGGTCTTAACGGCCCTTCCTATGAAAGAATTGAGCAAATTAATAAGTCACGTACAGTTTTTCAAACTAAACTAGTCATTTAAAACAATGGGATTGGCAAAAATTCCTCTAAAGAGGGAGACTATGTGTGGCAGAAAATAATCAGAACAGAGAAAAATAATCAGATACATGAAAGAAACAATGATAAGATCTAAGAGTTTAAACCTCGGTAGAATATTAGGACAATGTTGATTCTTCAAGGAAAGGATTATTAATAATAAAGGAACACTACTACAAGGACATAGACAGCATAGTATGATTCAATGCTTTTTAGATGGAATGGGTATTAATTATCTATTAGATAACCAAGCTCAAAAACATGCAGTTCTTTGACTAACAGCTCAGCTTTATCTCTCACTCCTATAGTCGAACATCAAACCCAATTCTTCATCCTGCTTCCAACCATACAAACTGCATCATAGACCAGGCCTTGAATGCTAGGCCTAAATGCCTAGATTTTATTCCATAGACAAAAGGGAGTCAATAAATACAAAGACAGGAAAAACATGAGAGCTGTGCTTTAAATAGACTAATCACACAGACAAGTATGGAAGAGTGGGGAAAGCAGGAAAATTAATCAGTCCAATAACACAAAACTAAAATAATGGCAAAGAGAATGGCGTTGTGGTACACATACAAGAGAATACATGGGTATAATGAAAAAAAAAAAAAAAGATTGGCTATAAAAAATACCCCCCCCAACAAAACAAAACCCCAACAATAACAAGGAATCAAAAAAGTCCTTAAAGTTTCAAGCTTGGGCAACTAGAAGGATACTAATGCCTTTAGTATAAATCTGGAATACAGAAAACAGGAAGCTGACGTTCTTTTAGACATAATGGGCTGATGTACCAGTGGTACATAAAGTAACTCGTAGATAGCTGGAAATGCAGGGCTGTAATCTGGATGTATGAACATAGCTAGATAAACAGATTTGGGAGTTGCTCCCCTAAAAGACTAAACTGAAACTGTGATAGAGCCAACAAAGAGAGCAAAGAGGAGAAAGAAGAGATTTTAAAAGGTTCTTGAGAAAATGCTGGAATTTTAGGACTCAGGAAGAACTGCTAAGCAGGTAATCAGGGATTGAAGAATCAGGAATGCATAAATTCAAAGAAGCTAGAGAAAACCTCAACAAAAAGTTGCTAATGCCAATGTGGCCCAAAATGCTGATGACCAAAAAAACTGCCACTGAATTTGGCAACAACATTTTTAAAAACGCCTGAGAGCAACTTTTAATAAAGAAGTGAGCATACACAAGCCAGGCTCTAAGAAATTAAGTAGAAAATGAAGCAGCAGGGGCACCAGGAGAGCATGCAACTTCATCTTGCTTGGGGTTGTGAGTTCGGGCCCCACATTGCACATAGAGATTACTTAAAAATAAAATCTTAAAAAAGAAAAAGAAAAAGAGGCACATAGAGATTACTTAAAAATAAAATCTTAAAAAAGAAAAAGAGGCAGTAAAGGCCATGAGTACAGAATATTATTTTTAAAAATCTAGTATGTTGAGAACAAGAGTAAGGAACACAGGAGGCGAATTCAGCTGAGGGAAAGATTTCTAAACATGTAGAAAGTGGACTGTTGGCAAACCAAAGTGATATATTCAGTGTAAAAACTAACAGAAAAAGACTAGAGTCAGGAAGACAGAAGCTAAGATCTAGTTAAAGATCCTCTTCCTGAGAAGAGGCATCCAGTCTCAAAGATAACTTGTTTCTTTCTTAGGCTACAACTTCTCCCCAAGCAGAAAACTGCTATCCTTTCAGATAGGTTTCATCTGGCCACTAAGATAAAACCAGAGAGCAGAACTTCTGTGCAGGGATCATGTAGTAAATAATTAAGATTTCTGCCTGAGGTGTAAAAACGGAAGTTTAAAAAAGAAGAAAAGAGGGCCAGAGTGCTTTCCAATTACAATCAACAGAGATGAATCACCTACCTTAAGACTAAAATCTACCACTGCTATGGTCAATATCATACAATCAATCCAAAAAGCAAGTAGAAGAAAAATACGATAGCTGCTGCTGCTTTTTTTTTTTTTTTTTAAAGATTTTATTTATTTGACAGAGAGAGACAGCAAGAGAGGGAACACAAGCAGGTGGAGTGGGAGAGGGGGAGAAGCAGGCTTCCCACTGAGCAGGGAGCCCGATGCGGGGCTCGATCCTAGGACCCTGGGATCATGACCCGAGCAGAAGGCAGACGCTTAACGACTGAGCCACCCAGGTGCCCCAATACGATAGCTTCTCTTGTTCATATAATCATCTTAAGTTTCATCTCTTCAAGAAATGTGCATTACAAACTGTTATTACATCCACAGAAACAGCACACCAAATCTCCAGGTTATCAGAAATACACAGAGGTGGGGCAGCAAAAGCTTCCATGAACAGATAGGGAAAAAAGGGATATGAAAGAAGTTAGCAGAATACAAATCAAGAAGTAGAATGCGAAAAAACAAACAAGAAAACCCCCGAAAAACAATAAACCGGAATAAGGAAAATGGTCACTGATGGGATTTAAAAATAGCTGCATCAATAGTAGAAAAGACAAGAGCAGGGAATGATGAGAGAAGACTACTAGAAATTTACTACTGGGGTGAACCATTAGACTAATATGCAACCATTTCTGAACTACTGAAGAACAGTAACTTCATATGATTCACACTAACTAAAAGAAAGAAAAAGAACCAAGACAGAAAATCCAAAAATGAGAAAAAGCAAGAGTCGTTTAAAATACTTATTCACTCAACAAATGATTGTGAAGTTGTAAGTGAAAGAGTGGTAGAAGATGATGACACATACTTGAGACCACCAAAAAGGCAGAAGCTGAGTTAAAAAGAATAGGGAATTATCCCAAAGAAATATATTACTTATAAGCAAACACTCTACACTTTAGCTAATTTTCTCATTGGATATGGGAAAAGTTCCACGATAATGACTTAAAGAATCAAAACATTTTAGTATTCCATTTATTTTACTACTAATCAATAACATTTGTCATTGAGCCCTATACAGGCAGTGTGCTGAACTTTTCATATACATTATTTCATTTAATCCCCAGTTACTTTACAAGGTGAAACAATGAATTATTACTGGTACTCCATTTATCAAATGAGAAAACTAACTGAGGTACACCTGGTTCTCTAAATACATAACTGGCTGTGTGGTCATTACAATTCTGAGGCTAAGTTCAAAGTGTATCTACTACTATTTGCAGGGTGGGGGGCGCATCTGGGTGGTTCAGTGGGTTAAGTCTCTCCCTTCAGCTTAGGTCATGATCCCAGGGTCCTGCTGAGCCCCCCATAGCATCGGGCTCCACAGGGAGCCTCCTTCTTCCTCTCCCTCTGCCTGCCACCCCCCTGCTTGAGCGCTCTCTGTCAAATAAATAAAATCTTAAAAAAAGAACCAAAAAAACTACTTTTTTAAATTTTATTTTTAAGCAATCCGTACATCGGGCTTGAACTCACACCCCCAAGATCAACAGTTGCATGCTCTATCGACTAAGCCAGCCAGCCAGCCAGCCAGCCAACTCTACATACTATTTTAAATCAATGCCTTATTACCTAAGTTTTTGAGATACTTTGTATTCCTTCAATAAGAGAAAAAGGACTTCCTGCTGTTGTCCCCAACTCTGAATAACTCATGACACTAACCAAAAAATAAGTTATTAATTCCCCCGAAAGAATGTTTATTATATAAATATCAAACACGATTTCTTAAAATGTTTATAATGACTGCTTATATTCTTAACAAGTATAAAGGCATGTAGTCCTCCAATTAAAGGTACTTAATTTGAATTTGCTCCATCCATCAACCAGTAAACCATCATTCTCATCCCTTTTGTACCAATAACAGAATCAAAGGATTCTACTCCCCAAGGCCACACAATTAGGGCCAAGAGCACAGGCACAAGCAAAATAGTCTAGGAACACAGCTGAATTAATATTCTAAGTTAATGATTTTTTTTTTTTTTGTTTAATGACACAAAAAGCTTTCTATTCCTGTTATCAGAAAAATGATTCTCGTATAAAGCCAGACGTCAATTACCTACTACAGTTGACCGTTGAAGAACATGAGGGTTATGGGCTCTGACCTTCCCTCCTACCACACAGAACTGAAAATCTACATATTAACTCCCCCAAAATGTAACTACTAAAAGCCTACTGTTGACTGGAAGCCTTACCAGTAACATAAACAGTTGGTTAACACATATTTTGTATGATGTATGTATTATCGACTGTATTCTTACAATAAAGCTAAATAAAATATTAAGGAAATCATATGGAAAATACATTTACAGTACTGTGAAAATCTTATCAGCATACAAGTGGATCCACGCAATTCAAACCCGTGTTGCTCAAGGGTCAAGTTTAAGTGGAAAATAATATCAATACACTAAGATATGGTCTACAAGAAATGTAGTTTACCTCAGTCTAATACAAAGAATATGGATATGAGCATAAACCTTAAATATAATGCATGTGTTTGATATATTTCAATAAACAGAAGTTAGGGATATAGTTTCTTCTGCAGTCTTAACCCAGTTCAAAAATTTTGAATGGCTCCCAACTGACTACTTTAAGTTCAAATATAGTCTACAATTGAAGATCTACACTATCCGTCCCCCCCTTTCCTCTCCTACTTGAAAAATTTTTATCCTCCAAAACTACACGTAATCCTGTTTTCCCATTTTGATGCCTTTCCTTATTTCTTTTCAAAATGCTTTTTAATACAAATATTGAATGTTATTTATGCCAACAAGTCTGCCTTTTTTTTTAATAGCACCATGTACTTTTCATAAAAGAACTACTTTCGGGGCGCCTGGGTGGCATAGTGGTTAAGCGTCTGCCTTCGGCTCAGGGCGTGATCCCAGCATTCTGGGTTCGAGCCCCACATCAGGCTCCTCTGCTATGAGTCTGCTTCTTCCTCTCCCACTCCCCCTGCTTGTGTTCCCTCTCTCGCTGGCTGTCTCTATCTCTGTTAAATAAATAAAATCTTTAAAAAAAAAACTACTTTCTCCTAGAACTATTTACGCAGTTGCCATCACCTATCTTATCTCCCACATTGAAATATGGACACTTATAGGTAGGATGTATTTCCAATCAATCTTTGTAGTTCCAGAGTACTTACTTCATGACTCTGCATATCATGAGGTCCAACATTATTTTTATTTACTGACCTAATTACAGGCCCAAGACACCCAGCCAAAAGATAACTTGATATTTTGCCCATGACCCCTTTCTACTGTAAAGTATTATCATTTCACCTATGTGCTTCTAAAGTTGCTTAAGAAATTACACCTTGATTTTTGTCACTAGTTCTACACGCTCAATTTCACAGTATACCAATAACCTTGGCTGAGACCTAAGTCTCATGTGCTATTACCAAGATTACAATAGGTTGCCTCAGCAGTTTTGTATCTTTGTACCTAAAGTAGCAGTGTGAAAATGTCATCAGCTCGTAGCTAAAATAGTTTTCTGGGAGCAAATTAAAATATCTGCAGTTTCAAAGACAGAAAGATGGTGGGTGAATAAGGGATCAGATAGGTACTTTCACTCTTGGAAAGCATGCGTTCACACCGCTTCACTTTAATGAAAAACCTACATTAGTACCCATTTTCACTAACTGAAGGAAACCTGAAGAGGATGTTTTGCTTATACAAAAAAGACGAAAAGCCAAACTACTGTACGTGTTTATCTTGCTGCAAGCCATTATAGAAGCAGCATGCACCCGAAGTAGCAAGAGTAGCACAGCCAAGCTTCTTCCCTGGGAACTAAACTCAGCATCTCACTGCCAAAGCTTTGAATTATCTGCAAGCACTGTACGGTATCTTGATTTAATTTTTGCATCCGTTAGCAAGGTGTGTCCTAAGGTATCAAAAAAGCTGAAAAGAGGTTATGTTTTTGGTCCGGAAATGCTAAAAAATTTTCCATATAAATTAATGGCAATTGCTTCTTCACTTTATGCCATCTTAGTTTATGAAAGTTTTCTTAGATTTCAAAGGTTTCTACATTCCAACAATGGGGTGCGAGGCAGGCGGGTGGGTGGAGACACACCTATATTACCAAACAGAAAATGAGAGCAAAATCTTTAAATTAGAAGTTTTTGTTATGGTAACATTCTCATCTGAGATCACACAGTTATTGACTTTACAAAATTAAACAGTGCACTTACAAATAGTGCAGTTCTCTGGACGTACATTTCAACAAAATTTAAATTAAAGAACTCATTTTTGCACCTATACATCCTTATTATTCCTTTCCTTCAGCATGCTGTTTGGTTCCAGACTATTTTTTGCAAACCACAAAGACTGCTGTGCCACCATATGGATTAAAGATGGGAAAATTAGATTAATGAGAGTGAACTAAGAAATTCAAACCAGAGTAAATCAAGAAGTGACATGATTAATACCCTTTTTTATCTGAAGAAATCTTAAGCAGAGAACAATTTGTTAGCTTTACTGCATAAGCACTACCTGAAGGAGTCAAGTATAAGATCAGTTTACAGTAAGTAGAAGGTTGTGTCTCTGAATTTATTTTGAAATAGAATTAAGGTTTCATTATCAGTTAAGTGTTATCACTAAAAATGTAGAAGAAATGTTTTTAATAGGTTTCTTCTAGTATTATAATTATAAATGTATTATATATAATTTACTTCTTCATTTGCACTATCAGAACTTTGAACCTTTATTTGCCAACCCCCGGGGATAAACAGAAGATGTTGGATTGAGATAAATACACAATACACTAATTGTATATTTTTTATTGTTCATACAAAGATATATAGATTCTTTACATTTAAAAATTTAAATTAAAAGGATATTTTAAAATTAATTAAGAATATTTTAAACTTCAGCTTAATACCTTATTAAGCTTCTTAATCACAAGTTATACTATAGGGGCGCCTGGGTGGCACAGCAGTTAAGCGTCTGCCTTCGGCTCAGGGCGTGATCCCGGCGTTATGGGATCGAGCCCCCATCAGGCTCCTCCGCTATGAGCCTGCTTCTTCCTCTCCCACTCCCCCTGCTTGTGTTCCCTCTCTCGCTAGCTGTCTCTATCTCTGTTGAATAAATAAATATTTAAAAAAAAAGTTATACTATAATTTTTTGTTCCACAAGTACCATAAAATATGTTTTCAAATCTTTTTAATTCCACCTGTGATTCTCAAAGCAAGGCCCATTGTGCAAATAAAGGAATGACATACTTTATAAACTAAGTATCAAAATAAATATTCTCCAAATATACCAATACTCAGAAACCTGAAATATTTGTCCTAAGGAGCATGGAATACCATTACCAACATACTTTAGTCCACAGTGAAGAAGGGGTAGGATACAATTCAATTTACCCCATCCCAAAAATCCTTTTAAGTTTAAAATGAGGACAGAGAACACCTGAAGCTAATATAACAGTGTATCTTAACTATACTGGAATTGAAATAAAAGGACAAACCACAATACGCACTGGCAATGGTGGAGAAAGCCAAAAAATAAAAAATAAAATATTGTGAAAGACTCCTAAATAAACCCATTAAACCATAATACAACAGTGGATCACTACAATGGCCCTAATATTGGGGTATGTAGAGGATATCATTTACTAACTAGCTTAACAAAGCGTCCCAAATCAATGAACACAAATACACATCTGACAATTTATTAAAGAAAAATTATACACCTTTAACAGCAAACCTCAACTGATCACTGGTTTGAAGAAGTTTTTAGCTAGCTAAGATACCACTTTAAACAGAGCCTTTGCAAAACTTTACAGTTTTGGGTGAAAACCATCCCAAAATACACCATGACTCCCTTCCCCCTAAACCAAGGCTTTACAAAGCATGGTTCACAGATTGACAGGTCCTTGTATCTGTTCCAGAGTGAAGATTCCTGGGTCCCACCTTCAAATTCTGATTCAGTGGGTGTGGAGTGAGGCCCAGGAATCCCCACCTTTACACTTTCTAATGCTTAAGAGACCACTGTCCCAAAGGGCAGGAAGTCTGAAAACCACGTGTGTTCCTAGGGATGCAGGGATCTTCATTATGAACATCAACTCTTGCACTATGCTGTAACACGATGATCTCAGAGGTTGGTGAAGTCTTCAAGCCATTTGCCTTTATGTTATGAAGCTACAGAACGCTCAGATTTTGAGTTCTTGCAACCCTTCTTGCTTTCTACCTCCTTTCTCATCATCAGCGCTCCCTTCCCTCTAACCTGCAGGTCATCTTTTAAAGGACACTCTTGCCCTTCTTCCAAACACACCCTTAAGAGACCAGAACTTTGCCGAGATGAAGTATAAAATGGCGCTAATGAAGGCACGAGGAGCGTGATTAAATGTGTAACACGTCCTTTCGGGCACAGTCTTTGTGGTGGCCACTGTAGGTGCTCAGAGAGCCCTTTTCGCTAAATTTCCTAATCCTAGGCCATGCTCCCCAGTGTCTAGTACCTGCGAGACATTGACACCTAGCTGCTGAATGATGAACGGACAGGTGAGGTATAATCACACAATGGCTCGCCACGCATAGGTTTGGCATTCTGGGAAAAAACCGAATATCGTTGCTACTTACACTAACAAACTGAATGTCATCTTCATTTTCATCCGTTGTTGCCTCAGATGCCTCAGGCCCGGCTGGGGGGGCAGACTCTATTATCTACAAAAATAAGCCAGAACATGCTCATCTATATACAGCCACGTACTTGGAGGAAGAGAATTTCCCAAAAGGAACCAAAAGGGAAGAGCTCTGTAAAACAGCAAGCTCTTGAGGAAACGGAACTGAGCACAACTGCGTGCAAGTCCGATCAAGAACAGGACTCGATGGCGTCGGGTTATGCCTCTGCAGACGTGGAGCCATAGGGAGCCGACGCCGAAAACGACTTACCAGCCCCTGCGAATTCCCCAGTCTCCTCGGGGAGGGGGGATGCACGCACACCGCCGAAGAGCGAGCCTGTCTCAAAATGTCGCTCTCACGGCCACAGCAGCGGCAACGGGGGCCTCCGGGGCCGGCGCAGCGGGCCGGGGGCGGTCGGGCGGCCATTGTTACTGCCGGTTCCTCGTTCAGACCCGCACCAGGCCCGAACGCTCGGCTCGGCCCGAGACGCGGAGGCTAGCGCCCCGCCGCTGCGGTTGCCGCGGCCGCCGCACACCAGGCCTCACAATCAACAAACACAAAGCCCTTCCCGGCTCGGCTGAGAATGCCGCGGCCCGACCACTCACCTCCGACCCCGGGTCTCCCATTTCTCCGACGGCCTAACTGACAGCACCACCGCTTCTGCGGCCCCCGCC
>NW_024425452.1:14868336-14908033 GCF_017311325.1 Ursus maritimus | reverse complement strand
TTTTTTTTTTTTTTTTTGCGGAGGGCCCAGAATGTGGAGGCTTCGTTGAATTTTGTGAGAAGGGAAGAAATCCAAGGTGTCCTTAATGTTACTCACCCAGCTTCATTCTCTGAGCATATATTATTAATACATCTGAGAAGGAAAATTGAGGACCAGAGCTCCAGTCACCAGGTTGTCCCGAAGAGAACTGGTGAAGTAAGAGAGACCAGTGCCCAAGACGGCCCTGGACCAGTGATAATAACGTGCTTATTTAAGGATATTCTCAGATACTACCTTACTAAAATAGCTTACTTTTTTCAGTGTTCACAGTCAAAAAGCACTCTATAAAATAGTTCACTCATGTTCACTCTATAAAATAGTTCACTTGTGGTCTTTCTCACTTCATTGTCCTACAAACAAAATCCAGCTTTTTTTTTTTTCACACCAACAATTTTGGAAAGGGCTTTTTAAGCCGGAAAATTCTTTTAAATCTTAGATGCCTGTTTTTGCCTGTCTATATGCAAATCTACCATCTGAGTATTTATGCCTATAGTAATTATCCTTAATATTTGGCATTTCCTGCATTTCCAGCAAGTGCTTTAAGATTTCGTTTGCTTTTCTATCTAAGTTTGAGAATTGTAGAAGCAAACTGAGAATGAGAGACAAGTTACAGGTAGGAGTTAATGGGTAAAACTCTTGGAAAACAAGCTTTATGTGGTTATAACCCCCAAATGCTCATACTCTTCAATTCAGTTGTAACTGCAAGGCTTTATCCTGAGGATACACTTTAATCTGTAAGAAAATCTTTATGCAAAATATTATTTATCACAGATTTGTTTGTAATAGAAAAATTGGAAAACATTTTAATGTCTAGTGATTGGGAAATGAAATGGTTAAGCTTTGGCATGTACTCTAGAGTGTTTTTATCTCCATTTAAATGTTTAGCTAACATTTCTAGAGTCCTATTTTTCAAAAATGCAAGATAAATAATATGATCAGAACCATATCAAACCACCAAGCCATGCCTGAAATAGGAAAACTATCTATACATTAGTAGTAATTTTCTCTGGTAGGTGGACTATGTGTTCATAAGAAAATCCTTTGAAATCCACTAACAATATTAGAGACATGTCTATAGTTACCACAAAACCAGGTTTATTTAGCTTGGTGTAGCAAAGGAGAAGAAACCATAGACAAAGCTTAGAAGTCTCTTAATCTGAGAAAATTAAGAGATTGGGATAGGTGATATTAAGACCAATGTGTAAAGTAAGAAACTGGTTAGATTTGGAAGTAGAGTTGTTTGCTGATTGGTTCAGAGTTCAAAATGGAGACTTTTTAACTAGGGGGGGATGTTTTTTTGTGTGACTGAGGAAATTTTTTTAGGGCCACGGATCCATTATTTTGCTTTATGAGTTAAGATTGTGAAGAGAGCCCATCACTGGCTTTGATATCTCCTCTAATTTAGTTCTTAGACTGTGTCCTAAGCACATCATAATAGATTTCTAGATCTATATCAGTGACATTATGTTGATATTATTCTTTCAACTCACCATGTAACAGAGAAATATAGGCTTCAACTTTAGTCTTGTTTTCATCAGTTTTCTCTTGACTTGCTTTTTTTGTTGAATGATTATTTATAGAACCATCTGTCTGAACACTGGCTGCATAGCAGCATTTCAGATTCTGGAGACCTGGTTCTTGACTAAGAGAATGCCACCAAGAGGCAAATTAAATGCATCAGAAAGGCTCAAACCCTCAATGAGAATTATTATCCATTATTTTCATAAATCTGAAAAAAGAGAAAGTAGTGTGAACCTGTAATTTAATTAAGGAGCATTCAACTTGGGGAAAAGAATTTGTACACACACAGCACCAAATCTCAGTATGCTTTAGTAAAAGCACAAATACATCCAATGAATGCAATTCTGTTATTAAGAACCATATATGGTTTGGATTAAATGCTCTGGTTTTAAGACCTGGCAACTGGAATAGCCTTTTCAAAAATTTCTAATAAAGAAATGGATTTATGGGGGCGCCTGGGTGGCACAGCGGTTAAGCGTCTGTCTTCGGCTCAGGGCGTGATCCCGGCGATCTGGGATCGAGCCCCATATCAGGCTCTTCCGCTATGAGCCTGCTTCTTCCTCTCCCACTCCCCCTGCTTGTGTTCCCTCTCTCGCTGGCTGTCTCTATCTCTGTCGAATAAATAAATAAAATCTTTAAAAAAAAAAAAAAGAGAAATGGATTTATGGGCATTTATTCCAAAACAGAATATTCTTCAAGGAAAAAGATGGCTCTTAGGATAATATGGAACGAGTTGACATAATCATTTTCTGGGAGTTATGGGAGCAGAACAAAAAGTATTTGGTTCTGAAAGAGTATAAAAGACTAGCCCGTAGGTCTGTAAGTGCATTTTCTTTGCTCCTCTCAGGTCTGCGATTCTGTACAAGTGTTGCACATAAGGAAAAGAAGCCTGTTGGAGGGGACAAATGAGGGTGGTTCATTTCTATGGTTAGTTCAGAAGTACAAGCCATTTTTCTTATTAGAGCAAGTTGTGATAATCACTTCTTTAGAATATGGGCATTTTCCCCTTCAAGCAATGATATATTTGCCCGTGTGAGTAAACTGGGGAAGAGTAGTTTTTGGTGCCATTATTACACATTTTGAGTAATTTGCAAAACTTCCTACCCCCTTTCTAGAAATACTTGGAGGATCATCATTCACTGTATTTGCATCATAGTAACATTATTCCTGCATGTAAGACACTGAACAAAATTTTTGAGATTTTAGCTTGTAGTGGGTCACAAGAGGTTTTTTTTAAGATTATTTATTTAGGGGTAGGGGCACCTGGGTGGCTCAGTTGGTTAAGCATCTGCCTTCTGCTCAGGTCATGATTCCAGGGTCCTGGGATGGAGCCCCATATCGGGCTCCCTGCTCAACGGGGAGCCTGCTTCTTCCCTCCTCCTTTTCCCTCTCCTCCTCTTCCCTCTCCTCCCCACTGTGCTGTCTCTCTCTCTCAAATAATCTTTTTTTTTTTTTTTAAAGGTTTTATTTATTTGAGAGAGCAGAGCGAACGAGAGAGAACATGGGGGGGGGTAGGGGCAGAGGGAGAGGGAGAAGCAGGCTTTTGCTCAGCAGGGAGCCCGATGTGATGGGGGACCCTGGGATCATGACCTGAGGCAGAAAGCAGACACTTAACCGACACTTAACTGACTGAGCCACTGAGGCGCCCCGAGTTTTGAAAACAACATAGAAAACCAAAAGTATTAAAACTGCTTTATGTTCATTAGAGGAATTGGTCTTGTTGCAATAGTATGTGTATAGATGTAATTGTAACAATCTTGCTGGCCAGTCATAAGTATGAAGATCTCTCTAACTTCCTCTATGATAATGTACATGTTAGAATAGTTGTCAAAGTCGGGGCGCCTGGGTAGCACAGCGGTTAAGCGTCTGCCTTCGGCTCAGGGCGTGATCCCAGCGTTCTGGGTTCGAGCCCCACATCAGGCTCCTCCGCTATGAGCCTGCTTCTTCCTCTCCCACTCCCCCTGCTTGTGTTCCCTCTCTCTCTGGCTGTCTCTCTCTGTCAAATAAATAAATAAAATCTTAAAAAAAAAAAAAAGAATAGTTGTCAAAGTCTATTTACTGATGAGCAACTGTGAGGGAATTTAAGGCATTTTTAAATATCTGTTTCTTCACACAAGCTAAAGGAGGATGAAAAATCCTAAGCAAAAGCAAGACATCTCTGTATGATTTCACACTTAAAGAAAAATTGCACAAAAAATACTTGTTTTATCATATTCTCTATACTAACACAGAGACATATGGATACATATATATTTTTCTAAATCATCAGTGAGTAGGTTGCATGTATCATGCCTCCTTACACCTTAATGTTTTCAGTGTGTATTTCATAAGAATAAAGATTTTCTTTGACATAACAATAGTACTTGTTTTAGTCCGCTTGAATTTACTATAGAATGAGTGGCTTAAACAACAGACCTTTATTACTCTCAATCAGGAGGCTGTGAAGTCCAAGATCAAGATGCTAGCAGAATTGGTTCTCAGTGAGGGCACTCTTCCTGGTTTGCAGTCTTCTTATATCTTCACACAATGGAGAGCAGAAAGAAAAGCAAGCCCTCTTGTGTCTTTCTTATAAGGACACGAATCCCATCATGAGGGCTCCACCCTCATGACCTATTACCTCCCAAAAGTCCCATTTCCAAATACCATCCCACTGGGAATCAGGGTTTCAACATACAAATTTTGGGGGACACAAAAATATGCAGTCCAAACAATTAGTATTATTAAAATCTGGAGATTTAATATTTTTTTTAAGATTTTATTTATTTATTTAACAGAGAGAGAGGGATAGCCAGCGAGAGGGGGAACACAAGCAGGGGGAGTGGGAGAGGAAGAAGCAGGCTCCCAGTGGAAGAGCCCGATACCAGAACTCCAGGATCACGCCCTGAGCCAAAGGCAGACGCTTAACAACTGAGCCACCCTGGCGCCCCTGGAGATTTAACATTTATATGATACTTTCCCCCCCTAATCTACAGTCCTTATCACATTTTAGCTGTTGTCTAGTCCAGGATCACATAATGCATTGAGTTGTCATAGCTTTAATTTTCTTTAATTTGGAGTTCTTCAGCCTTTGTCTTTCATGATATTGATATTTTTGAAGTACAAAAACCAATTATTTTATAAAATCTTCAATTTTGGCTTGTCAGAGGTTTCCTCAGTTAGATTCAAATTTTGCATTACCAGACAAAACATGGTAAGGGATGTTGAAGTGTTTTAGATTATTGCATCTAGAAGACATGATGGTTAACTGCTCCTCACTAAGGATATCAATTTTAATCATCTGATCCAGGTGTTATCCAGTATCACCATTATGTAGTTTCCCCCCTTACAACTAATAAGTAATCTGTGGGGGTATACTTTCAGACCATGCAAACATTATGCTCTTCATGAAACTTAGTCCTTTATACAGAGTATAATCTGATGATACCAGTTTTTACTATGATGGTTCCACAATGGTAATGTTCCAACTCTACTGTGTCTCAACTTTTTTCAGTTGGCATTTTTCTGTAAGGAAGAGTCTTGCCTCCTCTCTTTTTAAAAATTTTAATTACGAACTCATTCATTTACTTTTTAAAAATACCATTCATTACATGATTTCCTGATGTTTGTACAGAGAATACAGATACTCAGAATCATGTCAGGAGCCTTCTTTGAATGTTATCTGGTAATCACTTTGTAGATATTAGGGGTTAGAATATCAGAGGTAATTGATTAACTGCCTTTCTTGTGGGTCTACTTTTCTACCATGAGACCTATAATACTTGTCTTAGATACAGTTTAGCCATGCTATATATTTATGTTGTGAGTAGTTTCTTTTTTTTTTTTTTTTAAGATTTTATTTATTTATTTGACACAGAGAGAGCACAGGTGGGGGGGGGGAGCGGCAGGGAGAGGGAGAAGCAGGCCCCCCACTGACCAGGGAGCCTGCCATGGGGCTGGTCCCAGAACCCTGGGATCATGACCGGAGCAGAAGGCAGACACTTAACCAACTGAGCCACCCAGGTGCCCCTAGTTTATTTTCTTTTGTAAAAAATAATTCATAGTATTTCTGGCATAATAGTGTGAGGAGCTATGCTGACCTGTTCCCAAGTGAAACTGGTGAAGATTATATCTAAAAAACCATTTAAAGCCTATGGATGTGGTCCTAAGGACAAATGACAAATGAAGAAACATCTATTAAAGAAAATCTATGAAAATTCTGTAAAAAAGGGAAGAGTCCATAGTATTCCAACCAAGATCACTCCCTACCACTTCCCTCCCACCTCAGTGAGACAGATGCTCCATTCCAGACTGGTGCAGCCAAGAACAAAGGGTTTTCCCTCTACTCCCTAACCCCTACCTCTCAGTCAGAAAGAGCTCTTTTCCTGGAAGGAGCAGGATATCAACATTTGTCATCTTGTCCCCAGCTACCTGTTGCTGAGGCTAAGCCTCAGGTGAGTGCAGTTGATAGGTAGCAATTCTCCTTTTCCATGCAACTGACACTAATGGATCAGAAGTTCTACGTCGAACACAGCACACTGAGAAGACTGAGTCCTTTATCACTCTTGACTCACCTGATAAGACAATGATATATTCCAGGAGAGGGAAGACCAGAAAACCTCAGGCTGATGCCTCCACACCTCCACCAACTGTTCAGCTCCTAGAATGGAATGTCACTGAAAGAGAAGCTTGCCATTGTCCAGAGCCCTAGTTCAGAAATTTTGCCATGGAGAAAAAGCAAGCCGTGAAACAGATAGTTCCTAATCCACTCACAAAGGAGCTGACTTCATTTGCAACAGGTGGTGGAGGAGTTCAACCCTCTAGATACTTTCAAGAACAGTGGAAATTATGGTGAAAGGCAATTGGGAGGACATTCAAGATACAAGATAAACTGTAGGCTGCCTAGTTTTCATGAGAACCATGGAGTAAGATATCTAAGAGAACCAAATAAATATCAAACAGTGATCTTAGAAACTGTTCGTTCAAAGGAGACAGAATTTGACTGGGTTACTTTGTAGAGCAATTTATCTTTCAGGGCGTTGTTGAAAACAGTAAAACAACCAGCGGGAATTAATGCATTTTATCTGTTGGGTATGATCAGAGAGAGTGAGAGAGCCCTAGCAAAACCAATGTCATCCCATGGTGACTGTGGGATGTCACACCTCCTTGAGAAGCAACACAGAGGCTTTACCCTTGGCAGGGGACCTAGAATTCACTGAAATAATCCAGCCAGTCACTAAACAAACAAGCAAATAATAGTAAGTCCTAGAGGGAGGGGGGACACCAGTACACAGAGCTGCTACAATATATTATCTAAAATGTCCAGTTTCCTACAAAATATTAAGAGGCAAGCAAAGAAGTGAGTATAATCCATATGCTTTAAAAAAAAAAAAAAAGAGCAGGCAAAAGAAATTTCCTATAAGAACAGATTTGTAAGACTTCAAATTAGCCATTATATACACATTCACAAAACAACAGGAAAACGTGATGAAGAAGCAAAAGAAGATATGACAATGTCATATCTAATATCTTATCTAATACAGAATACCAATAATGAGATAGAAATTATAAGGAAAACACCCAATGGAAATTCTGGAGTTGGAAAGTGTAATAACCAAAATTTTAAAAACTCACTAGATAAATTAGACTTCATCAAAATTAAAAACCTTTGTATTTCAAAGGACAACATCAATAAAGTAAAAAGACAACCCAATGAATGGGAGAAAATATTTATAAATCATTTATGTAATAAGAGACTTGTATTCAGAATATAAAGATATACAAAGGTATATAAAGATATACAATAACCAGTAAACACATGAAAATATGCTCGACATCACTAGTCATCAGGAAAGTGCAAATCAAAACCATGATGTGATACTACTTCACTAGGATGGCTAAGATCAAAAGTCAGATAATGACAAGAGCTGCCAAGGATGTGGAGAAATAGTAACACTCATGAACTGCTAATGGGAATGTAAAATTTTGCAGTTATTTTGGAAAGTAGTGTGGCAGTTTCTAAAATGATTAAACATAAATATTACCATAGAGGCCAGCAATTCTACTCCTAGATTTATATCCAGGGGAAGTGAAAACATATGTCCATCCAAAAACTTGTCCAAGAATGTTTATAGCAGCACTATTCATAATAGCCAAGAGGTGGAAACAACCCAAATATTCAACAGTTGATAAATGGATAAGTAAAATGTAGTATATTCATACACAGTGAAATATTATTCACTCATAAAAAGAATGAAGTACTGCTATATACTACATCATGGATGAACCTTCAAAACATTATGCTAAGCGAAAAACTGTCAGAAAATACCACATATTATATGATTCTGTCCGTATGAAGTGTCCATAACAGGGAAATCTACAGAGAAATAAATTAGTGGTTGTTTAGGGCTAAGGTAGGGGATATATGGATAAAATTGTAGTCATAGTTGTACCCATCTATGAATATATTAAAAAACATTATACACTGTAAATAGGTGACTTGTTTTGTATGTAAATTATATCTCAGTAAAGCTGTTTAAAACAAAACAGAACAAAAGAATAGAGAGAGATACTATGTACCCTTTTCCCAGTTTCTCCTGATGGTAACATTATTCATTATTCAAAACTGTAGGACAGGGGCATCTGGCTGGCCTAGTCCATGGAGTTTGCAACTCTTGGTCTTGGGGTTATGAGTCCGAGCCCCACATTGGGTGTAGAGATTACTTAAAAATAAGAGCTTTAAAAGACAAACAAACAGACTGTAGTACAATATCACAACCAGTATGTTGACAGTGATACAGCCAAGATACAAAATATGTCTATTACCACCAGGATTCCTCCTGTTGCCCCCTTCTAGCCATAGCCTTTTCCTCCCTATTCCAACTCCTCCTTGACCCCCAGCAACCTCTAATTTGTTCCCCACTTCTATAATTTTATCATTTCAAGAATGCTATATAAATGGAATCACACGGTATGTAACTTTTAGAATTGCCTTTTGTCCCCCCTACTCAGAATAATTTTCTGAAGATTCTTCCAGGTCCTTTCATGTAGCAATACTCTGTTCCTTTTTATTGCTGAGTAGTATTCCATGGTATGGATGTAACACAGTTTAATCATTCACATGTTGGAAGACATATGGGTGGTTTCCAGCTTTTGGATGTCACAAATAAAGCTGCTATGAACATTTCTGTAAAGGTTTTTATGTGAACATAAGTTTTCATTTCTCTGGGATAAATGCCCGAAAGTGCAATTACTGAGTCATATGGTTTAGCATGTTTACTTTTTTTTCCTTTTTCTAAGAAACTGCCAAACTGTTTTCCAGAGTTGCTGTAACATTTTACATTCCCACCAGCAATATATGACAATAAACTTACCACAAGTTCCTCCACATTCTTGCTGGTATTTGGTATTGTCCCTATTTTTTATTTTAGCCATTCTAAGTGTGTAGTGCTGTCACATTATAGTGTTAATTTGTATTTTACTAATGGTAAATGATATTTATCATCTTTTCATGTGCTTGCCATCTGTATATTCTGTGTGTCAAAGTGTCTCTTCATGTCTTTTGCCCATTTTCTAATTGGATTTTTTTTAACTATTGTTTTTGAAACCTCTTTATATATTCTAGATACTAGTCTTTCATTGTACATGTGGTCTCTAAATATTTTTTCACACTGTGTAGCTTGTCTTTCATCCTCTTGACAGTATATTTCACAGAACAAAACTTTTAATTCTGATGAAGCCCATTTTATCAATTTTTCTTTTATGGATCATGGTGTTAACGCCAAGAACACTTTGTCAAACCTTAGATCCCAAAGATTTTATCCTGTTTTTTCCTAAAAGATTTATAATTTCACATTTTACATTTTAGTTCATTAACTCCATTTGAGTTAATTTTTTATAAGGTGTGAAGTTTAGATTGAGGTTCATTTTTTTGGACTATGCTTGTCCACTTGCTTCAGTAATAGTTGTTGAAAAAGCCATATTTCCTCTTTTTGTACCTTTATCAGAAATTACCTGGAGATGTTTATGTTGAGTCTATTTCTAAGTTTACCATTCTGTTCCATTGAAGTATGTCTACTCCGCTACCAACATCACGCAGTCTTGATTATTGTAGTTATATAGTAAGTCTTTGATATCAGGTAGACTGATTACTCCCACTTTATTCTTCTTTTCCCAAATTGTTTTAGCTATTCTAGTTCCTTTGCCTTTCCATATGAATTTTAGAATAATCTTGTGTAAGTCTACAAAAATCTTGCTGGGATTTTGATCAGAATTGCATTAAAGCTGTGTATCAGTTTGGTGGGAATTGACATTTTTACTATATTGAGTACTCCAGCCCATGAACACAGCACATTTCTCCATCTACCTAGGTCTTCTAGAATTTCTTTCATTAGCATTGGGTAGTTTTTAGCATATACTCCTGTACTTAGGTTTTTTGTTTCATTTTGTTTTGGTTTTTTTTGGAGTGATGGTACATAGTGTTGTATTTTCGAATTTGGTGTCTATGTGATCATTGCTAGTATCCAGAAATACAGTCGAGTTTTGTGTATTGATCTAGTGTTTGTGACCTTGCTGAACTCACTCATTTGGTTTTAGCATGGGTTTTTTGTTTTGTTTTGTTTTTCAGACTCCTTGAGATTATATAGTCAGTTATATGCAAATAGGGACAGTGTTGGTTTCTTCCTTTACAATCTGTATTCTTTTATTTCCTTTTCTTGCCTCCATGTGCTGGCTAGAATGTCTAGCACTATGTTGAAGAAGAGTAGTGAAAATGGACATCTTCGTCTTGTTCCTGATCTCAGGAACTCTTTTTTTTTTTTTTTTTAAAGATTTTATTTATTTATTCGACAGAGATAGAGACAGCCAGCGAGAGAGGGAACACAAGCAGGAGGAATGGGAGAGGAAGAAGCAGGCTCATAGCGGAGGAGCCTGATGTGGGGCTCGATCCCAGAACGCTGGGATCAAGCCCTGAGCTGAAGGCAGACGCTTAACCGCTGTGCCACCCAGGCGCCCCGATCTCAGGAACTCTTATACCATTAAATATAATGTTAACTATAGGGTTTTTGTGGTTTTTTGAAAGTTTTTTTTTTTAATCACAAATAGGCTCTGAGTTTTGTTAAATGCCTTTTCTGTGTCAATTGATAGTACAATGTGACTTTTCTTCTTTAGCCTAGTGGGGGAGGGTTGGAGATGAGCACACCCCCTTACAGGCTGATGAGGGTGGAAATCTANACCCCCCCCCCCCCAGTCAACCTTTGCTGGCATGGATGCTGTTTGGATGGAGTTCTTTGGACCTCAGAAATATATTGATCCTTTTTTTTTGGTTTTCCTATGTCCATCTTTTCTAACAAAGCCTTAATTGCATAGGGACGTACTAATAAAAATGCTATTTGGTATAATTCAGGGAAACCAACATTTAAATTCTCTAGATTAATTCAAAATTTATCATCAAATGTATCTCTGATATGCCCCTCTGAAATGAAATAATTTTACTTATAATTAAAGTTCCCCAAAGTGCCCACTGTAGTTCTCAATTACCCTTGGTAAAATTGTGCCACTTGGAAAGATAGGAGCATTAGTTAGGACAGTAATGAGAAAATATGTAAGAAAATATAAAAGAAGTGTCCATCCTGGTGGAGGGTAGATTAACCCATGAAAACTAAAAGAGACAGTGTTGTTTTTGCACTTTTTATCTCCGTATAGTAACTAATGGCTGACTGTCATTAAGCCCTGTGGGCCTGACAACTTGTAGTCCTAGTTTCGAACAGGTGAAGATAATCAAATCAGCTCTAAGGGGCACAAAAATCAACACTGAGGAGAGTTTTTATAAGGTTCTGAAAGATGACCCAAGGCAAAGTTTGTTGAAAGGATGATATTCTTTTTTTTTTTTTTTTTTTTAAGATTTTATTTTTAAGTAATCTCTACACCCAACATGGGACTCGAACCTACAACCCCAACATCAAGGATCACATGCTCCACCAAGCCAGCCAGGCACCCCCAAAAGAATGATATTCTAACAGTCTTTCGTTCTTTAGTCTTCAGGGCTAACTCAAGTGATAGGCTCATCAGCCCTATGCTTGCCCTCTCCTCAAAGACTTTCGTTTACGGAAAACAACATAGAAGACATCGAAGTGAAAGGTAAAAAGAAACAGGAGACAATGATACAAGCCAAATCTAAACAAAAGACAAAATAATACAAATTAATCAGAATCTAACATCTTATTCTTAATTCTAGGAGTAAAACAAACAAACAAAAAAACCCTTTTGCTGAAGGCATCATGAAAGTTTAAAGCTCACATTCAGATTCAGTTATGAAAGTACCACATCATTATGGGCAAGGTAGACTTAAGCAGTCTCAGATATGCAATATAGTTACCATGTTGAGGATCTTAGTCCATGATAATAGGGATCTCAACAGAGTCTCTGTGGGACTTCTAAATTGCCAAAGCCCACCAATGGAAGATCAACAGTGATATGCCTAAGTCACAATAAGCCAAGTATGTTTAGCTTATTACATCAAGGGAGAACCTTCTCTCCCCCGACACACACACCAGGGCAAAGCTTAGGAGAATCATAATCTAAGGAATTTAGGAAGGGCTTTTGAATGGGTATTAGTATGTCTATTGAATGGTTTTAATATAGGTCTTGTGATGTCAGTAACTGACTGGAATAGGTAGGGTTGGAGAAGTGAGGTTATTTACTGGTGGGTTCAGGGTCAAAGCAAGATTTTTCTTTTCCATGTTAGATTATTTTATTTTTTTGAAGTTTTTATTTAAATTCCAGTTAGTTAACATACAGTGTAATATTAGTTTCAGGTATATGATGTACTGATTCAACACTTTTTTATACAGCACCTGGTGCTCATCACAGTCAAAGCAAGATTTTTGATTACTGATTTTTTAAATTATTTTTTTAAGATTTTTTTTTTTTAAGTAATCTCTACACTCAACATGGGGTTTGAACTCATAAATCTGAGATAAAGGGTTGCATGCTTCACTGATTGAGCCAGGCAGGTGCTCCAAAGCAAGATTTTTTAACTGGAGGGAGATATTTCTTATTACTTTACTTGGACCTTGGATCTATTATTGTGGCTTGAGTTAAGAACTTTGAGGGACTACTTGGGCCTTGGGTCTGTTATTGTGGTTAATGAGTGAAGATCTTCATTGGGTACATCAGCTTATTTCTTAATCCCCTAATTTACCTTTTGCCCCATTTGAGTTTTCCTGTATAGGTACATCTCATTTATCTAGAGGTAATGATTCTCGTAGCCATTAATATATGAAATACAATGATATTGAGCCAAAACGTTGCTTGAATTAATTTCTACATTTTAAAAATAAAGGCAAGGAGGGGCAACTGGCTGGCTCAGCTGGTAGAGCATGCAGCTCTTGATCTCAGAGTTATGGACTCGAGTCCCACATTGGGTAGAGAGATTACATGAAAATAAAATCTTTAAAAAGTAAAATAAAATAAAAATGAAGACATGGATTCCTTTCTACTCTTAACATCCTATGATGACTGCTCATAAGTAATAAAATACATCCTAAACATATAAGAAAATGCTTACACTTATCCATAAAAAGAGAAGTGTAAACTAGAAGGATAAAGAGGTACTATTTTCACCTACACACATTGTAAAAATAAAAAAAAATTTTGTTTAAAGATTTTATTTATTTATTTGAGAAGCAGAGTGTAGGGAGAGGGAGAGGGAGAGAGAATCTGAAGCAGACTCTTCAAGGAGCACAGAGCCCGACACGGGCCTCAATCCTACCACTGGGAGATCATGACCCAAGCCGAAACCAAGAGTCGGACACTTAATCGACTGAGCCACACAGACACCCCATATAAATAAAAAATTTAAAAATATGCTGTATTAGCAAATATATGGGGAAAGAGGCATCTTAAAGGATTGCTAGAATTATAAATTTGTACATTAATGAAAAGCAATTCGGTAATATCTATCATACTCTTTTCTAGGAACTTACCCTTCAGATGTGCTCACAAATATTTGAAATGGCACATGCACAGGGATATTCCTAGCAGCACTGTAACAATAAAAAATCAGAAACAACCTAAATGTCTATCTTAAAGTGATTTCAAATAACGTAGGATATATCCATACAATGGAAACATTTGCAACCATACAAAATTGGCTATTAGAAATTAGGATTGGGGTGCCCGAGTTCTAGCCCCAAGTGGGGTGTAGAGATTACTTAAAAAAAAAAAAAAAGGAAATTAGGAAAATGATTATATTTGGGAATGGATGATTGAATAGTGCTGTAAGGGGCACAAATGATCTTCTGGGATGCTGGTAATGTTAACTGCTCTGATCTGGGTTCTGGTTACATAGATATGTTCAATTTGTGGAAGATCATACTGGACACTTACAACTCATGCATTGTTTTATATCTATGTTATACTTCAAGAAAAAAATTTAAAGGAATACAGCAGTGTTATGTACTTATATGCAGTTATCCTAAAGATACATTGTTAACTGGGGTGCCTGGGTGGCTCAGTTGGTTAAGCGTCTGCCCTACGCTCAGGTCATGATCTCAGGGTCCTGGGATGGAGCCCTGAGTCAGGCTCCCTGCTCAATGGGAAGCCTGCTTCTCTCTCTTTCTCTGCCGCTCTCCCTGCTAGTGCTTTCTTGCTGTCAAATAAATAAATATAATCTTAAATTAAAAAGATACTGTTAATTAAAAAAAAATCAAAGATCAGAATAGTGTATGTAAAATCCTACATTTGTAAAAAATATATGTGCATGGTTGTACATGCATGGACAATTTGGAAATGTAGTTAGGGAAGTGGCAGGAGTGGTTGCCTCTGGGCCATGTGTTTGGTATAAGACATTTTTCAATATGTAAGCATTTGGATCTTTAAAATAAAGATTTTACTGTGCATGTATTACTCCATCAAAATTAATATAATTCATTAATTTGAATAATTTTTAAAAGATTTTATTTGAGAGAGAGAGAGAGAGGGAGGGAGACCCACTGGGGGGGGAGGGGCAGGGGGGAGAGGGAGAGAGAGAGAGAGAGAAGCAGACTCCCCACTAAGCAGGAAGCCTGACGCTGGGCCGAAGGCAGACACTCAACCAACTGAGCCACCCAGGCGCCCCTAAATAATTTTTGTTAGCTCTCTAGAACCTAAAACAAATGTCATTACATAAAAATTATTCTAATAATGGGTGATATCCTTTGACCCTAAGTCATAGCCTATTTACTCTTTAATTTTATTAAGTGGATTTAGCTTTCTTTCTTTCTTTTTTTTAAGATTTATTTATTTGAGAGAAAGAGAGAGTGTGAGTGGGGGGAGGAGCAAAGGGAGAGGGACAAGCAGATTGCACTGAGTACAGAGCCCAATGCAGGGCTCCATCTCATGACCCTGAGATCATGACCTGAGCTGAAACCAAGTGTTAGACGCTCAACTGACTGAGCCACCAGGCACCCTGGTTTAGTGCATTCTTGAGTCCAAGATGATCATAAGCAGCAAATTACCAGAGATAGAGGAACTTACTAGAGGTAAGGATAGTGAATGTTACAAATACACGGAATAGCTAGAATATGAGTGGTAGACAAAAATTAGAAAAAAGGTAGATGAAATAACCCACAGGAATAATACAATTAGGATCATTTGGTTAAGGAGCAAATGCCCTACCTATGCAATACCTTTTGAACCTATGCTATAGCAACCACTGTTCACATATTCTACTTAATTCATGATAGAATAAAATAATGCCAAATAGATTACTTTAAAAATCATGAGGTGTAGTCTTCACACAATTCTGGTATGACCATAAAACAGATTTATGTGGGAAGCAAATGACCCTGGAAGTGCTACCAGGATTGTGTGGCAGGTAACTCCAAGGAGCTAGACAGAGCCCCCTTTCTTTTCCTTTTCCCTCTTTTTTGCCTCTGGATCCTGCCACTCTCAAATATAAAATGGCCTATTTTCTTTCTCTGAGGATAGGGCTTACTTATCTGCCACAAAGGTCCCAGATAGTAGAATCCCAAATAATTGTTTTCTTTTAATGAGAATATGTGTGAGATTTGTGCGTGTGTGTGTGTATATATATATATGTATCTGTATATATATATATACTTTTTTTTTTTTTTTTTTTTTTGCTTAAAGCAGCAAAAGCAAAATACAAATCATTTGGACATTTGTTAAAGAATGTCTTATCTCAGGACACCTGAGTGGCTCAGTTGGTTAGGTGTCTGCCTTTGGCTCAGGTCATGATCCGAGGGTCCTGGGATTGAACCCCGCCTCTGGCTCCTTCCTCATTGGGGAGCGTGCTTCTCCCTCTCCCTCCCTGCTTGTGCTCTGTCTCTCACTCTATCTCAAATAAATAAATGGAATCTTTAAAAAAAAAAAAAAAAAGAATGTCTTATCTCCAACCAAACCATGTAATCAGCCATAACAGCGCTGAAGATATTCCATTTAAGTGAGGGAGAAAATAAACTTGCCTGCTACCGCTGCTCTTATATCTACAAGTCATAAGCAATGCTCTGAGATAAAGAAAAGAATGGAGCAAAAAGTATTAGAAAGAAGGGGTAAAATGACCATTATTTGCGGAAGAAACCTTTTTCCCCTTCTTGGAAAACTGATTTGAATCAAAAGAGTAATGTGGAGACTTAAAAGGAAAGCATACAAACATCACTGTTTTTCTATATAGCAATGACCAATTATAAAAATAAAAATAATGTCCCATTTGGAGTAGCAACATATAAAATATACAAATATGAAATGCATACGAATTAGATTTGTAAGTATATAGGATCTATATTTTTAAAATGCAAATATTTACTGAGGAAAAGAAAAACTGTAAGTTGACGTTGTACTTTTATTGGAAGAAGCAGTTTTGTGAAGATATAACTTCTTTCCAGAGTTGAAAATTACTTAAGTATAATTCCAATAACAATTTCAAGGGTATTTTGAGGGAAAACGGGGTGGGGGAAGACCAAATGATTATAAAACTCATCTGCGTTAATAAATTTATGAAAATAGTAATAATACTCTTTTTTTAAAAAAGGTTTTATTTGAGAGTGCACGAGAGCACAAGAGAGCACAGGCAGGGGGGAGGAGAAGGCTCCCTGCTGAGCAGGGTGCCCAACAGAGGTTCAGTCCCAGTGATGAGGTTGTGGAATATAGGTGAGGTTCGGTGGGGTGGAGTCCGGAGCCAACGACCAAGAAAGAATTCTTGAGACGTCTTTGGTGCAAAATGGTGGTTTATTAAAGCACAGGGACAGGACCCGTGGGCAGAAAGAGCTGCTGCCCCAAGTTGTGAGGAGTGGCTGATTATTACTATGAGGTTGGGGGAGGTAAGGAAAAAGGGAGGTTTCAAGAGGATTTTCATATGTTAAAGAAGATTCACAGGATACCAGAGGCCTTGCCATTGTCAAGTTAAGGTTGTTTTTCCCTCTAGCAAGGCATTAACATAAATATAGTTGGGAACTTCCTGGAGGCTGCAGATTATGACATTTAATTGTATCTACATTCCCTTCTGGAAGCTAGGTTATTAATAGAAATGCTTTGTTCTTGTAAACTGCTAAGACATTTGCAAATTGAGGGAGACTTAAGTCTTGCAGGATTGTGGTATCCATAGGTTAACTATTTCTTTTTCCTTTAGGGCAGCCAGGAGTGCCTGAGGAATGTCACATTCATCCCATGGTGGGGGGGCAGTTATGGGGTGTCAGTTTCTGCTTTGTCCTCAGCTTGCCTTCTGTTCCCTCATCACCAGGACCCCTGATCATGACCTGAGCTGAAGGCAGATGCTTAACCGACTGAGCCACCCAAGCACCCCAATAGTAATAATATTCTTAAAGAATATGGAGTTATAGGGGTGCCTAGGTGGCTCAGTCGGTTAAGTGGCCAATTCTGGATTTTGGCATGGGTAGTGATCTCAGGTTCCTGGGACTGGCCTCCATTCAGCTCTGGGCTCAGAGGGGAGCCTGCTCCCTCTCCCTCTGCCACCCCCGCCATGCTTATGGGCATGCGCTCTCTCAAATAAATCTTTTAAAAAAGTTATAATTAACTATCAGATGCTATCATTTATAAATATCTAATAATTAAAACATTGAAATGGCAGAATTAAAGCATGAATTTATTTCCTTTCTCTCCCAATTTTTTTTCTAAGATGAATACACAGAAACTAATAAATCCACAAAGATAGCAACAGAGATTATTTTGGGTGGGGGGCACGATCACCTAGAGAATTAATAAGAACAGGCGTGTCTGGGGATTTTGAGAGGTTATATAACACTAATAACTACCATTTGTAGAATGATTACTTCAAGCTAGGTGCTGTTACGCATATTACATACATAAAACTTCATTTGACTCATACAACCTTCTGAGTTATCATCTGGTATTGTTTCCTTTAGACAGTTGAGAAGACTTAGGGAGACAGAAAATAGAGTAGTAACTGATTTCAGTTTACCCCAGATAACCCAGCAGGGGCTCAGAACTGACACCAGATACAATGGATGATGGAGATTAAGGTTCCACATAACAAAGAGAGGTTGAGAGACTGCATACAGGAACTGTAAACCCCTCCTCCTAAATCCCTACCTCTACATACCTACTCACAAGACATTCTTTGCATTTAGTCAAAAGGAGACCTACAGGGCCCAGGACACAAGGAATAGTTGTGGACATGAGTGGGAGCTGAAAAGGGAATTCAGTGGAAGTCTGTTTTTGCAACATTGTCACTTTCAGTCCCTTTTCCCTGTCCTATATGCAAAATATTATCAGCCAGGAGATCCAAAAGATTTAGAGAGCAATTCAGCACTAAGCACAAGACTCAATATCAGACTGATATGAAGGACACCCCCCAAAACAGATGGCTTTCTAGCCAGTGACTCACAAGTGAAGCTCCCCAGGTAAGCTGCTTTGTCCTCAGCTTGCCTTCTGTTCCCTCATCACCAGGACCCTGATCATGACCTGAGCTGAAGGCAGATGCTTAACCGACTGAGCCACCCAAGCACCCCAATAGTAATAATATTCTTAAAGAATATGGAGTTATTTCATATATGAAATATGAAAGAACATCCAGGAATCAAATCGAAAGGCCTTGGAGAGGAAAAGTAAATTTAAGATAATAAAAAAAAAGAGATCTTGGGTGAAACAAATAATGCCTAGAAAATAATATTTAAACATGTTTTTTTCAGGGGCGCCTGGGTGGCACAGCGGTTGAGCCTCTGCCTTCGGCTCAGGGCGTGATCCCGGCGTTCTGGGATCGAGCCCCACATCAGGCTCCTCCGCTATGAGCCTGCTTCTTCCTCTCCCACTCCCCCTGCTTGTGTTCCCTCTCTTGCTGGCTGTCTCTATCTCTGTCTAATAAATAAATAAAATCTTAAAAAAAAAAAAAACATGTTTTTTTTCAGCCGGATAAATAAAGGGAATCCAGAAATTAGTATTTTAATTAAAAAAAAAAAAAAAAAAGAAACAACAGAGAACAAGAAACAGGTCTTGGCAATTAGAATTTTGACAGTTGAAATAAAAAATTCAAAACATGGCTGAAAGTTATATAGCTACGGAAAACCTCCCAGAAACAGAAAAAGGAAACCGAGACTTAAAAAAATTGTAGAGGGGTGTCTGGGTGGCTCAGTCATTAAGCGTCTACCTTCAGCTCAGGGTGTGATCCCAGAGTCCTGGGATTGAGCCCTGCTTTGGGCAGAGCCCTGCTCTGCTGGAAGCCTGCTTCTTCCTCCCCCACTCTCCCTGCTTGTGTTCCCTCTCTCACTGGCTGTCTCTCTCTCTGTCAAATAAATAAATAAAATCTTTTTTTAAAAAAATTGTAGAGAAATGATAGGAGACTTAAGAGATTGAGTCCCAGGGTAACTGGAATTCCAGAAAGAGATAAAATGAAAAATGGGGAGGAGTATATTAAACAAGAATTATATAAAAAGTAATAAAATAAATTTTCCCAGAATTGAAGGATGCAAGTATCCAGATTGAGAGGGGTCATCATGTACCCCAAACAATGAATAAGAAGAGATACAGAACAGGCACATTTTCATCCAATTCTAGCATATCAGAGAAGATAAAAAGTCTCAAGGAGTATGGGGAGACAGGTTCTGAATAAAAGAATGAGAATCAGAGTTGCATTAGGCTTCTAAATAGCAACACTGGATGTAACTCTGGTATGAACACATTAGTAACCTTACTATCTTTCTCCTCCTCTGAGGAATCAGACAAAGCAACAAGACAGAATTAGAAACAACAAAAGAAATAAAAGATAAAAAACATTGCCCTAATTTTTAGCAAATATGTGTCAGACAAAAATCTGTACAGCCCTAAAGAAAACCAATTAAAATTAAACAGAAAATGCAAAGAGAACATCAAGGGGCCTCATGAGTGGTAAAACTCAGAAGGTACCAGCAAAAGTATACTTCCTGAAAAGGAGAAACTCATCCAGAAATGCAAATTCTTTAACCTATAAATCTAACAACTGAGGGGTAAGGTAAGGTGAGCTTCAACAGATGTCATGAGGTTGGGATGCAGAGAAAATGCACAGAGTATCTATCTAAGAAGGCTCCTAGCAGCAGATCTCAGAAAGATCCAGCAGAATCTTACTCCATAAAGGTCAAAGGCTCATTGGTAAATGCAAGGGCTCTGTACTGTTTGCTGCTGCTCGTGAAGGCTCTGGGAACGCAGGGCTGGTGACAGAAGTCCTTCTAGACTCAGCTTGGGTCAGAGGACCAAAGGGAACAGGGCTACACAAAATATTTCTCAGAGGAGCCATCGTGGCTGGAATGAGTGGTCTCTATGACAGTGAAGAGAGGGCCTTTAAAAGGTCTGAAGCCTGGCTGGGAACCCTGGCCCCTCTCACCAACCATGAACTCAACTGCAAAAACTGGACCAGGAAAAACCATGTCATTATAAAATAAATGTTGAAGAAAAGCTACCGGCACCATATTAACACAAAAATTTTATAAGAAAAAAATGTGAAAAAGAGCTACGAAAATGACAAATGTATTAAAGGCATTCACAGAAAAATGGTATCATAAACAGATGAAAATATTGACCACACTTCCCACCACGAAGTAAAAATCTTAATGATACTATCATCTCCATATAGGAAGTCCACAAAATACACATGCTGGAACTCATATGTTTTTTTTTGTTTGGCACTTCTGCTGTAATACTTTTATATTGAGAATGTCTTTTCCCTTTAAAGAACATAGAAATATTCATCAATGTATATTTTTCTTGTATAGCTTCAATTTTAACTCTTTACTCCATCTTTAATTTTTTTTCGTGGAATTTGGTTTGAAGAAGGAATATAACTTAAATTTTTTTTCATATACCAATTTTATTTTGGGATGGGGAAAAGCTATTTCCAAAGTAAACATACCTATGCTTATTTGGCTATTGGAAATTCTTTGGTTTGATGCATCACTGATAATTGGGGTGGAATCTACATGCAGCTTCTTCAGCAAGCTTGTTGCTCCATCAAGAGAACCAGTGACATTACAGATGTCTTTCTGTGCGCACAGCCAAGGAGGTTGCAGATTCTCCAACAAAATCCAATGTCAGATTGAGAACTGAAAATGTTTTTTCAGGTACCTATAATACCTATAAAAAGTAAAATTTTAAAAGTAGGGCAAACTTAAGGAATTGTTTTGTAACTTTCAATAGCTGTATTTTTTTATCTACATGTTTTTTGCCTAAAAATACAAATTGTTGGGGCGCCTGAGTGGCTCAGTCGTTAAGCGTCTGCCTTCGGCTCAGGGAGTGATCCCAGAGTTCTGGAATCGAGCCCCACATCAGGCTCCTCCGATGGGAGCCGGCTTCTTTCTCTCCCACTCCCCCTGCTTGTGTTCCCTCTCTCGCTGGCTGTCTCTCTCTCTCTGTTAAATAAATAAATAAAATCTTAAAAAAACCAAACAAATTGTTAGTAACCATTATTCATGAGGTAAGTTAGGAATTGTATAATTTATTAGAATTCCAACACAGAAAATAGTTAAAACATTTTTACATTTATTTTTATCTTGTGACTTGAAAAAAAAATTCATTGGGGAAGTTTAAAAACAAAAAGGAAAATGAATCCCCTCCCCCCCCACACACATAATCAACATCTTAAAAAAATTGTCAACACTTCGATCTGTCATTCTTCAGGTAACATTTAGTTATTTATTTTTTAAAAAGATTTTATATATTAATTGGACAGAGAGGGACACAGTGAGAGATGGAACACCAGCAGGGGGAGTGGGAGAGGGAAAAGCAGCCTTCCCGCTGAGCAGGGAGCCCGATGTAGGGCTCAATCCCAGGACCCTGGGGATCGTGACCTGAGCCGAAGGAAGAAGCTTAATGACTGAGCCACCCAGGCGCCCCTTCAGTTAACATTTACTGACTGCTTGTTAAGTGTCTGGAAATTTCCCAACCCTGCCTTACCTCATTCAAAACAAAACAAAAAAACCCCGTTGGGGCACCTGGTTGGCTCAGTGGGTTAAGCAGCTGCCTTTGGCTCAGGTCATGATCTCAGGGTCGGTGGATTGAGCCCCATGTGGGGCTCTCTGCTCAGCAGGCAGTCTGCTGCTCCCTCTCCCTCTGTGTTCTCCCTGTCTCTCTCAAATAAATGGATTAAATCTTTAAAAAAACAAAAAAACTCAAAACACCCAATGAACTAGGTCAGTGGCAGAATTAGTAATTAGTACAAAGCTAATAGTTTCCTTCATGGATATCTTTCCAAAAAGGGGCCCCAGCAATATCTTCATGTTTTCTATGTTTTTGTAAAATTTGCAGTTAATGTCTATTTCTGCCATAGTCAGTTAAGACCACTGTTTCTTTCCATTTTAGCTGCCCCTAGTTTGCATTCTCCACCTCCTGTTTTAACCCTGGGGTGGCTGTAGGCATTTCTGAGATTTTGCTAAGGATTAACTGGGCAATATCTTTGTGCTTTGCAATCTCTTCCATATATAATAACATTACTGATGGCCATCTCAGTTTGGAATATCTTCTAGGAATACTCTGAATGTGGTCAATTCAAAGAATATTTAAGAGCACTAACTCTATAGAAGATTTGAATTCTTATAGCTCAAATATCAAAGAAACTCAATAGAGGTTTACCCAAATTGCACAACAATCCTAAAAATTACATTGCATTATTAACAGACTTGAGAATTTGAAAGAAACCTCTGTAAGCTGTCAAAAATAAATACTTTAAATTGTATGTAACAGGGTAGTCATAATTTTGTGCTGTTTTCTTAAATAGAGCTTGCCAAATTTAGTATGCAATGGGCCCTACAAAACCTAGAACTATTTATGAGGTTATTATATTATTTTTGTTGAAAAGTGAGTAAATTAAAGTTAGAGATCAATCAAGTGGCACCTGGGTGGCTCAGTCTGTTGAGTGGCCAGCTTTTGGTTTCAGCCGAGGTCATGATCTCAGGGTCCTGGGACCACCCCACATTGAGCTCCATGCTCAGCCGGGAGTCTACTTAGGATTTCTCTCCCTTTCCCTCTGCCCTCCCCCACTCGCACTCTCTCTCTAAAATAAATCTTTCTAAAAAAAGAGAGAGATACCAATCAATTCTCCAAAGTCATGCAAATATTAAAAAGTGAAATTTGATATAAAATCACATTTTCACTCCCCAAAACTGGATAGTAAACACAAAAAACCATTAAAATAGTGCTGGTTATCTGTTCATGACAACCCTGTGGCCATGGCAATTTTGTTAACCTCCTGAAACTTTAGTTTCATTGTCTACTGAAAAAAAAAAAAGGGAGAGAGAGAGAGAGATCCCACTAGATCATCTTTATTAATTTTTTAAAAGATTTTATTTATTTGAGAGAGAGCGTGCAAGAGAAAGCACAAGAGGGAGCACAAGCGGGGGGGGGGGGCGGGGGGGGGGGGGGGGGGGGGGCAGAGGAGAGGGAGCAGCTGACTCTCCTGTAAGGAGCATAGAGCCCAATGCAGGACATGACCTCAGGACCCTGAGATCAGGACCCAAGCCAAAGTCAGACACTTGACTGACTGAGCCACCCAGGTGCCGCTAGTGTTGCCAACTATTGATTTGTGTGTGTGTGTTCCTGGTTCTTGGAATGACATATGATCTTTACTGAAACCTAGACATATGGGTTATTATGTTATGAGACTCTAGATCATAAACTTTCTACTTAGTTGTTCTTGGACACCACTTTAGGAGCAGAAAGGGGATGTTGCTGCCTTGTTACTCCCAGGTAGTGAAGTCCAGTCTCTGTAGTTAGCTTCCGTTAACTCCCGAGGTGGTGAGGGAAGGGTTTCTTAATGCTGGGTAAAGGTAAAAGTCATCACCCTCCATTAGGCCTCTTCTGACAGACCACCTCAGTAGAGTGGGTTTCAGGATTAGGGATACTTTATCATAAGTTGGCAAGGATAGAAGTCCGGCACCCTACTTGGCCTTGGCTGCCTTGCGTGGGGGTGGGACCACTGTTTTTCCATAGTATTTGCCCTAAGTAGAGACATTATTGTGTAAAATATGTCTTTTTCCCCAATATTTTTCTAATTGTAATTATTTTTTAATTAATTAATTAATTAATTTTTAAAAAAGATTTTATTTATTTATTCAACAGAGATAGAGACAGCCAGCGAGAGAGGGAACACAAGCAGGGGGAGTGGGAGACAAAGAAGCAGGCTCACAGCGGAGGAGCCCGATGTGGGGCTCGATCCCACAACGCTGGGATCACACCCTGAGCCGAAGGCAGACGCTCAACCGCTGTGCCACCCAGGCGCCCCTATTTTTTTTTTAATTTAAATTCAATTAATTAACTTATAATGTATTATTTGTTTCATGGGTACAGGTCTATGATTCATTAGTCTTATTTTTTTTTTAAAGACTTTATTTGACAGAGAGAGATAGCAAGAGAGAGCACAAGCAGGGGGAGCAGCATAGGGAGAAGTAGAAGCAGGCTCTCCACTGAGCAGGGAGGCCAATGTGGGGCTCGATCCCAGGACCCTGGGATCATTACCTGAGCAGAAGGCAGATGCTTAACGACTGAGCCACCCAGGTGCCCCCATCAGTGTTATGTAATACCTAGTACTCATTACAATACATACCCTCCCCAATGTCCATTGCCCAGTTACCCCATCCCCTTATCCCCCTCCTCTCCAGCAACCCTCAGTTTGTTTCCTAACATTAAGAGTCTCTTATAGTTTGTCTCCCTCCCTGGTTTCGTCGTTTCATAAAATAGTACATTTTGTCTTGCTAGCCTGCCCTTTCCTGATCCTTTGACTGTGAGAGGGCAGGCATTTATTTTTCTGTCTCCATCCACTGGCATTTCTAGGTTGCTAGTTTCTTGAGCTCCAAGCCTGAGATGTATGAGGCAAATAGAAAACTCAGGGAACTCACCACTGTGTGGTTCTGAGTTCTAAGGCCCCTGCTGGGTTTGCCTTCTCTCCATCTTTCTATCTTATGTGTGGTTTTTCTTTTGTTGTCGTTCATTTGTTTTAAAGATTTTATTTATTTATTGAGAGAGAAGAGTGTGAGCAGGGGAGGAGCAGAAGGGAGAGGAACAAGCAGCCTTCCCACTGAGCGCAGAGCCCAAAGTGGGCCAATCCCACGACCCTAAGATCACGACCCGAGCAGAAACCAAGAGTTGGACGCTCAAGGGACTGAGCCACCCAGGCGGCCCTTTGTTTATATATATTCAAGGTTTTTCATTGTACGCAGCAAGAGGAACGGGAACATTTCTCCATCCAGGTACTTTCAACCTGTGATTTTATATCCAAAATCTATTTCTTGTGGATAGAGTTGGGTATTGCGATTTGTTCATTTTGGCAATCTGCCTTATTTATTGGTGTATTTAGACCATTTGTATTTAATGTAATTATTGGTATGGCTATATTTAAATCTACAGTTGTATTTTATTTGTCCTATTTTTTGTTCTTCTGTACCTTTTTCTGCCTTTTTTCTCTGAGTATTTAAACATTTAACAAAATTCCATTGATCTCTTTTTTGGTTGTAACTCTTTGAATTCTTTTTTAAATACTTGTTCTAAGTATTAGAACATACATTCTTAAGGTGCCTGGATGCCTCAGTTGGTTAAGCATATGCCTTTGGCTGAGGTCATGATCTCCAAGTCCTGGGATCAAGCCCCACATCGGGCTCCCTGTTCAGCAGGGAGCCTGCTTCTCCCTCTCCCTCTGCTGCTCCCCCTGCTGGCCCTCTCTCTGTCAAATAAGTAAATAAAATCTTTAAAAAAAAATACACTCTTAACATTGTTTCTACTTAGTTAATATTGTACCATCTCATGTAATACATAGAAATCTTGCAACTATATACTTCCCTCTTCTACCACCTCTACTTTTTTGTGCTCTAGTACATATGAAACCATGATATAACTTTTGCTATATTTTTTTTAAAAATTTTAAGTAATCTCAACACCCAACGTGGGGGTAACATATAACCCCAAGATCAAGAGTCACACGGCATGCTCTACTAAGCCACCAGGGGCCCCGCTTTTGCTATATTTTAAAGAAATTAATAAGAAAATGGTCTTTTATATTTGCCTATTTACCATTTCTCATGCTTTTTAGCCAAATCTGCAGCACTTCTCAAAACTACTTGAACTTAAAAGACTACCAAAGTACACCATTGCCCCTTTTGTGAATGAACACATAAATTACATATTAAGACTGTTCCTGACCTTTCTCATTAACTCATGACAAATAAATATAATTTGGTACCAATGTGCTTGGAAACAAACACAATTTAAGTAATGAAACTGGGTGGCAGAACTGATTTGTGTGTTTGTTCTTCACATTATCAGTTGCAATTTCTAAAAAATGCTACATATTGAAATTCTTTTTTTTTTTTTAAAGACTTTATTTATTTATTTGACAGAGATAGAGACAGCCAGCGAGAGAGGGAACACAAGCAGGGGGAGTGGGAGAGGAAGAAGCAGGCTCATAGTGGAAGAGCCTGATGTGGGGCTCGATCCCGGATCACCGGGATCACGCCCTGAGCCGAAGGCAGACGCTTAACCTCTGTGCCACCCAGGCGCCCCTACATATTGAAATTCTTGTTGAAATTCTCTGTCCTGGGGTGCTTGGGTGGCTCAGTCAGTTAAGCCCCTGACTTTTTTTTTTTAAAGATTTTATTTATTTATTTATTTGACACAGAGACAGCCAGTGAGAGAGACAGCCAGTGAGAGAGAGACAAGCAGGTGGAGTGGGAGAGGAAGAAGCAGGCTCCCAGCAAAGGAGCCTGATGTGGGGCTCAATCCCAGAGTGCCGGGATCACGCCCTGAGCCAAAGGCAGACACTTAATGACTGAGCCACCCAGGTGCCCCAAGCCCCTGACTCTTGATTTCAGCTTGGGTCATGACCTCAGGGTCATGAGAAAAAGTCCTCCATCGGTCTTCGAGCTCAATGTGGAGTCTGCTTGAGATTCCCTCTACCTCTCCCTCCGCCCCTCCCCCAACTTAGGTGCACACTCTCCCTCTCTCTAAAATAAACAAATAAGTAAATAAATAAATAGAAAGAAAATTCTCAGTCCAAATCATTAACTCATCTACAATAATAAAACAAGGAATATTTTCTTTTCTTTTTTTTTTTAAAGATTTTATTTGTTTATTTGACAGAGAGAGAGACAGCCAGGGAGAGAGGGAACACAAGCAGGGGGAGTGGGAGAGGAAGAAGCAGGCTCCCAGCGGAGGAGCCTGATGTGGGGCTTGATCCCAGAATGCGGGGATCACACCCTGAGCCGAACGCAGATGCTTAACGACTAAGCCACCCAGGCGCCCCAACAAGGAATATTTTCAATTCATTTTGAAGAATACCTCAGCATGTCTCTAAAGTAAATGTGAAATGTTAATTAAGGCATACCTATTTATGTCTGAAATTAAAAGCTATAGAGTATCTTATTTCCCTTAGAAGTCCACTGGGAAATAGAAATATTTGAAGATGGAAACAATTCCTAAAAATGAACTGACACATAGGAAACTTCACATACTAAGAAAACATTCACTGAGCTTCTCCTATGTGCTTGACATTAATCATCAGGGTTATAGACTGCTTTCAAGAAACTCACTATCTAGTAGGGGCATGCCTCCTTATAAGGGAATCACAAAGGCTGAACTTTATTATCTATAAGAAAGTGAGAAACCCGTGAAGGGTTTTCAGTAGTACAGAAATATGGTAAATTTCCTACACTGGCTAACCCACTATCCATTCCCCTTTCTCTGTTGTCTGCATGTACTAAAGAAGCTAGGAAAGGTAAAGGTTCACATTCCAAGCCTCTCTTGCAGTGAGAGATGGTCATATTGACAAAGCTCTGGTCAGTAAAATATAAACCTACTTGAAAAGGCTCTGGCAAAGCTTCTGATTTCCTGATGACTATACGGGGTTTACTCCACCCCTTGCCTTCTTGGCTTAACTCCAGTTAAATCTAAATCTGTGCCAGACATCCTTAACCCAAAGGGGAAGACCAAATGGGTCCCAAATAACAGAGCAATGATGCCATTGAGCTACTTAAGCAAAGCTTGTAGCCATCTCGAGCTTTTTTTTTTTTTTTAAGATTTTATTTATTTGACAGAGAGAGAGGCAGCAAGAGAGGGAACACAAGCAGGGGGAGTGGGAGAGGGATAAGCAGGCTTCCCGCCCAGCAGGGAGCCTGATGCAGGGCTCGATCCCAGAACGCAGGGATCATGACCTGAGCCGAAGGCAGATGCTTAATGACTAAGCCACCCAGGCGCCCCGCCATCTCGAGATTTCTTATTCAAGATTATAAATTCATTTAAGTGATTTAAGTTGGGTTTTCTGTTATCTGAGTCTAAATGTCTTTCTAACTAATAAAAGCTGTAAGAATGTGTATTTTAGAATGCCATTCCTGAGTTAGAGTAGAGGATGGATTAAGAAGAGGGCAAGAATGAAGGCAGTGAGACTTGTTAGGAAGTTATTAAGGTACACTAAGCAAGAAAAACAAGAGCCTGAACTAAGATAAATGCAGTGGGAATAGTGAGGAAAATATGGATTACAGAGACATTTAGAAGATGGCAGAGACAGGGCAAAATGAAGAAAGTCTTTCAAATGTCTTCTAAATTTCTAATTTGAGCAAAATGATGGATGGCTGTGCTGTTCTCTGAGACAGATACAGTGAGTGACTGTTAAGCTCAGCTTTGGACATACTCAGTTTGATACCTATGGGACAATGTGAAAATGATGAGAAGCCAGCTGACTATGGTTCTTGAAGTCAAGAGTGAGGTCTGGATTGCAGAAATCCAGATTTGACAGTACCATCATATAAGGTAGTACTGTCCAACAGAACTAATAATGTAAGCTACATATGTAATTCTAAAGTAAAAATAAATAGATAATATTAATTTTACTACTTTATTTAACTCAAAATAACCAAAATATTATTTCAACATATTATCAATAATTAATGTGATAATATACATGCTAAGTCTTTAAAATCTGATGTGTATTTTACACGTAAAGCACATCTGTTAATCTGAATGCCTTTTTTCATCACAAGTACTTGATTTATATATAAACTTCATAAAATTTACAGTTGAAAAGTAGATTCATATACCCAAATTGTTCCAAACAGTTAAGTTTTCCAATAACTGAAAGAAAATACTTTTTCTTTACTATTTACATCCACATTGAAAAAATCCTGTTCATCCTTTTTAAAAAGAATTGATTTACCTTCAGAGCAAAAGCATATCAGTTTGAAGATTGTATTTGTCTAAGTAAATCCAATAAATTTTGGGTCACCTCAGTACTGTTAACATTGAGTTAAGAATAAGTAAATTTAAAAGCAAATTAGTAAATTAAAAAATTTTCAAATTTTTCTTATAGTTTTTATAGTAAATTTACGTAACAATGTCAATAGTTAAAAACCTGTACATGCTGATTCATATTAGAAAAACATAAAATTATTTTTTAAAGCTCCTACTTCAAAATAAATTCTAGTGCTTGTCTAAGTAGGGCACAAATAGGCTTTTTCTTTTCATTGGAGCTTCAAATTTAGATCATTCATATGCCATATACTGGCGAGAAAACATTTTTTTTTTTTTTTAAAGTAAGCTCTATGCCTAACATGGGGCTTGAATCCAGAACCCTGACATCAAGAGTCACATGCTCCACTCAGCCAGCCATGTGCCCCCACCATTTTCTCCTTGATTATTAAATATTTGGCTAGCATTTCTGTTGTTGCAAGAAAATCTTGAACTAGTGTTAACAACACAGTTAAGTTTTTTAGAATTCTTCCACAGTTCAACCAACTAGCAAAGTACCTAAGATCACTAAACTGTTTTTTAATTCTTTCAGCAATCCTATTAGCTTATGTTGATTCATAGCATTTGCACTCATATAATGAACATTTAACTGTACCCATGACACCTGTCATGGAGACCATTTCAGAAAACTGACCACAACTATCTTCAAAATGTATCATACAGGTAGAATGAACAAATAAGGGGAATGTCTCATTTAAAAATTTCGGTAAGATCTGACATTTTACCTAACCAACCTAGAATGCCATTTACTGTGACAGAAGTAATTTTTTTTCTCATCTATCTGAAACTCCTCCAACAATGTAAAAGATTAAAAAATAGCTTTTCAAGGGCACCTGGCTGGCTTGGTTGGTAAAGGAAACAACTCTTGATCTTGGGGTCATGAACTCAAGTCCCACTTTGGACATAGAGCTTACTTAAAAAAAAAAAACAAAAAAAACCCTACACGTTTGATTTTTTAGGCCATGAATTCAAATTACTGCTTCATAAATGTTTAAGTCCTATGAGACAAAATGTACTCCAAGTTTTGAGCTGCAGCTCTTATATTACATAACTCATCCAAAGAAAAATACTTATTTTTCAGATTTTGAATCAATCTTTGATAGCTAGGAAGGTCCCGTATTCTACAATGTTTTGTTACTTAGCTAAGGACTTTGTACTTTCTTAATAAAACATGTTTTAGGCTTTAATTTGTAACTTTCTAACAATTTCTATTACTGAAATATTTTATTATCTATCCATAACCAGTTCTTTTTCATGTGAAAATCCAAGCTCTTTTATACCTGGCCAAACTTAAAATCAACCCTTTAAAAACTGTTTAAAATTTTTTTGTTGAACATTTAATTTTGATTTCAAGTGACTAAATTTCAATTTGTTAATTCTGAAAGATTTCATTCATTATGCATTTGCTGAAACTGTCTCAGTATTATCTACTTTACTGCCTTTGTTAAATAACAGCTTTTCTCTGCCACAGCCAACTGCAATTCATCATGAAATGTGTAACATACCTTCTTCCAGTCTGTTTATTTTTCCAGTTGTAGTACTAGTTTCTGCATCTCTTTTTCAGTATGCCTTCGTTTTAAATTAAAAAATGTGCACATATTCATGTCTGAACTAGAAAAATAATTATAATTAAAATAAATATTTCAATTTAATTATCAATTATGATTTATATAAGTATCACTGTAATTCCTATTGTCTGTATAAAATATTCATGTAGAGATGCTATATTACATCGATTCATAGAAAAAAATGTGCACTGAATCCGTTGACACCTATTCAGTGATGTGTTTTTATATAATATTACACATGATACAGGAGTTTGACAGGCACACTACAATAATCATGAGCAAGGAAACAAGTTAAATGTATATCTAAAAAAAAAGTTGAGTTAAAAATGCTTTTTTTAATTTAATTCAAGTTAAATAAAAAATTCACTTAGTCCAACTGAGCTCATTTCAAGTGCTTAATAGCCACACAGCTAGAGATTACCACATTAGCACATAGAGATGTGATTAACAGCAAAAAGCAGTTTTTATTCCATTTCTCGTTTATTTTATATAAATTTCTAGGGCTTTGAACTTTTCTGGGTTGTTATTCTTTTGCTTCCTTACTTAAAAGTAAGGCAGCAGAAATGGAAATGGATGGATGTTCTGTACAGGACTCCTTGGAATATACATCATGGCCTACTCTAGTAGACATGGGGCAATTTCTAAAAGCTATATATGCCTAAAAACAATCAACTTTATCCCTTTGGAGAATGCCTTATAGACGTGTTAATAAAAGTTTAACAATGGGCTTTCAAAAGAAATTTTTTTATATATGATGTGTAGCACACAATTTATAAATGATAAAAACATATACAATACCCTTTATTGTAAGTTCCATATACCCAACTGATTCTCATAGAAGGCTTTTGTTGATTTTTGCCTAACTCTTGTATCTGTAGCCAACCTATGGTTACAATTTGACCAGGACTTTACAAATGGAGTTGCATCCCAATCTGCTAACTCTTTCCCCAATAAATTTATTGTCATTAGATCTGATATGTGATCTGTTGTTAAACTATTTCTCACCCTTGTACAAATTATGTTCATTAAATTGAAACCTCTTTCAGCTTCAGCATTATTGATTGCAATAGTGTTAACTATCTTTTTAGCTTTTTGTATAGTTGTAGGAATTGAAACATTGTTTGATTTTATATTATTATTTACAAATTCCCGAAAATCATTCAAATCAATTTCGTATTTTAAAATTTCACATAGATGAAATAATTTTTTTTCACCAGCTATCCATGGTGAAGTTATTTCTTCATAAGGCCATGTAGAAGGTTCCAGCAAGTCAAAATAATTAAAAATACTTTCATCATGGTTTCTGTCAGATATAAGACGCAAATGCATGTGTTCAATTATATTTTCTAGTAACATACTCCTAGGAAGAGCATTAAATTTATTATTTTTACAAAATGGAATATCTTTAAACTTATCTGACTTAATCAAACCTTCAATTTGAGACTCGTGCTTTCCAGTACCAATTTTTAAATCTTCCAAAGCTCTTATGGTACGTTTGATAAATTTGTGTGCTTTCTGAATGTTAGTTGATTTGGACTGTAATGCAGCTGAAAGTAGTGAAAATTCTTCAAGAATGTCAATCATTAAAGCAAGGTCTTGCAAAAAATGAATGTTAGCTAATCTCTTGGCCAAACCAGAGCAAGAATTTGAAAAATGCATATATAATACAGGATATGCGTACCATACAGCAGTAGCAGCTTGTAAACTACATGCTGCCCATCTTGGTCCCATTACCCGGCCGATTTTAGTAATTTCTATCTCAAGATCTTTAGCTATAGCTTCTAAAAGCTTGTTTTGATTTTTATTAGAGTGGTGATAAATGGAATAAATTTTATCAAGAAATAGTTTAAGATGATTAACCTGTTTTATTTCAGATATTGAATCATCAAGTGACAAGTGCAATCGATAGTTTAAACAGTTCCAAATAATGATTTTAGGAAAATTTTCTAACAACTTTGTAGCTACTCCAGATTTACTTCCCAGAATTGTATTAGCACCATCAGAACAAAATGCAATTAAATTTGCTTTCAAATACTCATTAGTAAAGCCACAATCATTTAAAGAACTCAATATTGTATTAAAAATAAACTCTGCTGCGCTTGACACCAATTCTTTTAAAGCAACAAATAACATAACTGGTGCAGGAGCAGACTGAACTGTGCACTGGAGATAAATCACTAGAGTGCTTTTCTTTGAAACTGTAGATGCCTCATCAATTATGATGCAGATTTTGGCATTCTCTTCTATAATATTCTTAAATATCTTCATTTTCATTTCTTTTGCAATATGTTCCGCTATTCTTGTTGCACTGTATCGTGTATTTAAACAGTTGACCTCTCCATTTTTCTCTTGTAATTCTATTGCCCCCTCAATATCAGATAAAGGTCTATTATGTTTTACTAAACTGTAAACAGTATTGAAAACTTTTACAGTAGCATCAATATTTTTATTATTTTGTTTATGCACTAAATCAGAAATTGAGTCATTAACTGATTCCTTTAACAAATCCTGAATTTTACCATGGGCTTTAGAAACATCATGTTCCCTAATTTTTTTCCGCAGAGAAGCCTGTCTAGTAGTTTTATTACTGCCATTAGGGGTTACTAAATATGCAATCCATTCCTTAGACACATGGACATGCTTTTCTGCTTTCGATCCCAAATGCCGAACTGTTGAACAATCCTTACATCCTAATTTACCTTCTTTTATTTCAAGCCATTTGTACTGTTCTGTAAACAAAAATGCTTGTTTTTCATTCCAACAATCTGGAAGCACAAGATTATCTGTTTCTTCCTTTGATGAACATGATGGATTTTCTTCAATGATTGGTTGTTCAACATATTTGAAATTTGATTCCTTTGACTTAGACAATCCACAATGATTTTTGCTATTATTACTTTCTGTGTCTGTTTTCACCTTCTTCACATTTAAAAAACGTAAAAAATCTCCCTGTCGTTTTGGCATTTTAGGGAACAGAATCTGAAAAATAATTTTACATACATAAGTAAAGTTCTTGATAACACTTTAAGGGTTAATGTAAAAATTTCTGTTAATGATTTTTTATATAATTTTAGAAATAAATTTTGAATACTTACATTGATTTTCAATTTGCACCTATAACTTCAATATGACTTCCATTTGTTGAAAAATTCACTATCAGTTTTTTTAAAGTTTATTTATTTTTTAGTAATCTCTACACCCACTGTGGGGCTCAAACTCACAACCCTGAAATCAGAAGCTGCATGCGCCTCCTGACTGAGCCAACCAGGCTCTGTTTTTAAAATTTTATAACCAATAATGTCACGAAATCTGACTATGAATGTTTGATTAATATCCAATTGAACAAAGAAGTTGTTCATATGATTTACAAATGAGTATAGTTCCAATGTGAAAAGTGGTTAATATTTTCATTTAATAAGATGAAAAGATGAAGACGTATAGCACAACTCCACTCACTCATCAACGACATCAACATCTTTGTTGAATCAAAGAGTTTTTAAGTATTACAAGGTTTCCTCAATTGTTCATGCAAACAGTCCGGCAATTTAGAGATGTATCACATTTTTAGGCTTAATCTGCGTTAGCATTTTATCCACCACTTTCTTAAGTTTAGATCAATAAATAATAAATCAAGGCCCGATTTGTAGTTTGACATTTACCTTGGTGTAAATACTCCAACCATGTTGCAGAAGCATGTTATTATGTAGTATTTCTACCATTCAGATACAATAGGTGTAAATAATCTCAAATTAAGATATGAGTTTTGAGTATTTACTACCTTAAATGTAATAATTTATTTCCTTGTAACTTTATATACTTTTTTATACTTTAATTTTTAATAATGGCTATATGTAACAAATCAGCTCACAAAACTCCTGAAAATCTAATGATCAGTTCTTGCAAGCCAGTTCAAGCCACCTCCAACACACTTTGCACTTTATGACAGAACTCAAAAACCACAAATATAATATACTTACATCACTATGACAGGTGCTAGGCTCTTCCTTATCACCACAGACCAGATCAACGTATTCAAGAACACATTTTGATCGTCCTTCCTAAAAAGGAATTGAGCAAATTTACAAGGCGTGAAAACCATTCAAACCAAACTTGCATTTACAATAAGTTGTAACTGGAATTAGCAAGACTTCCTCCTTAGTGGCACAGAATAATCAGAAACAAAAGCAGCACAGGAAAAGATTCAGAGTAGATGAATAAGTAATGACAAGAAAACCCAAAGAGAAACTAAGTCTACATAGAGGAATAAAGCCATGTGGATTCCTTTGGAAATGGAAAATAGTACAGGGACAGTATTAAAAAGATACATCATGGTACTATATTCTTTAACTGGATGACTATCAATAATCTTTTAGATATCTAAGCTCAAAATCACAGAGTTCTTGAATAGCTCTGCCTTTTTTTTTTTTTTTTTAAGAATTTATTTATTTATTTGACAGAGATAGAGACAGCCAGCGAGAGAGGGAACACAAGCAGGGAGAGTGGGAGAGGAAGAAGCAGGCTCATAGTGGAGGAGCCTGATGTGGGACTCGATCCCATAACGCCGGGATCACGCCCTGAGCCGAAGGCAGAAGCTTAACCGCTGTGCCACCCAGGCGCCCCAGCTCTGCTTTATCCTCCATATCCTTACACAAGCAAACATCAAGCCCTGATTTTCTCAGTTCTTTCTTTACACATATAGTACCTACACAATACACCAAGCCCTAAGTACCTGGGTCAAAAACCTAGGTTTTATTCTATAAGTAAATGAACCAATCAATAGTGCTGAGATGGGAACATGAGAGCTGTGGTTCAAGATTAGGAAAGTATGAAGTGTGGGAAGACTACAAGATAATCCAGACAATAGTAATGTAGTACTAAAATAGAGTGAAGTCCAGAAGAACAATCAGGAAGTACACTTTTCTGTATGTGTATTATAATAAAATTTATATCAAAGGAAAGGGCTCGTTTTGTACCTACAAATTTTTATCATTCCTTTCTTTCAACATATTGTGATTATTTAGCTACATGCAAGCATAGATGTATATGGTAGAACAAAAAGAGGACGCTGTGCTATAATGCAGGCTGAAGGCTAGAAAGAGATTTATAGGAAGACTAAGGTATCCACAATACATCAAGTAGTAACTTTTTATATCTGAAGAACCTTCAAGCAGAGAACTATACCCAGCAGCATTTCACCTTTACTGAATGGTACTGGTGGAGCCCAGCACAGGATGGGGTTACAAAGGGAAGTAAATTCCGTCTCTGAGTATATTTTAAAGTAGAATTAAATTATCACTGTTTTTTTCTATGGAACCATTTAAAGGCAATAGGGGGGCTCCTGGCTGGTTCAATCTAGGAACATGTAACTCTTGATTTCGTGGTTGTAGGTTTGAGCCCCATGTTGGATAGAGATTTCTTAACAATAAAATCTTAAATTAATTAATTAGTTAATTAAATAAAGGCAGTGGGAATATTTTTACTCTCTTCTTTCTTTCTTTTTTTTTTTTTTCTTTTTAAGATTTTTTTTTATTTATTTATTTGACAGAGATAGAGACAGCCAGCGAGAGAGGGAACACAAGCAGGGGGAGTGGGAGAGGAAGAAGCAGGCTCCCAGCAGAGGAGCCTAATGTGGGGCTCGATCCCAGAACGCCAGGATCACGCCCTGAGCGGAAGGCAGACACTTAACAACTGAGCCACCCAGGTGCCCCTAGGTGGAATTTCAGTATCAGAAAGAAGAGAGTAGGGGGCGCCTGGGTGGCACAGCGGTTAAAGCGTTTGCCTTCGGCTCAGGGCGTGATCCCGGCGTTCCGGGTTCGAGCCCCACGTCAGGCTCCTCCGCTGTGAGCCTGCTTCTTCCTCTCCCACTCCCCCTGCTTGTGTTCCCTCTCTCGCTGGCTGTCTCTCTGTCAAATAAATAAATAAAATCTTTAAAAAAAAAAAAATGAAATTCCACCTAGAGCTACAAGCATACCTCTGAAATATTACAGGTTCAGTTCCAGACCACTACAATAAAGCAAGTATCACAACAGAGTGAGTCAAATGAATTTTTTGACTTCCCAGGGCATATAAAAGTTATCTTTATACTATACTGTAGTCTATTAAGATGTAATAGTGTTATGTCTAAAAAAATGTACACAGTTTATTAAAAAATACTTCATGGCAAAAAAAAGTGCTAACCATCATCTGTGCTTTCAGTGAGTTATCATAACTGATCATAGATCACCATAACAAATACAATAATAATGAAAAAGTTTTGAAATATTGTGGGAATTACTGAACTGTGACAGAGACACAGAGTGAGCAGATGCTGTTGGAAAAATGGTGCCAAATGACTTGCTTGATACAGGGTTGCCACAAACCTTCGATGTGTAAAAAACATGTATTTATGAAGCACAGTAAAATCAAGTGCAATAAAACATCGTATGCCTGTATAATTCGCTTCTCCTTATGGAGCTATCAAATATTCAATCCCCTTTTTGGAAACAAGGCTAAATTAAATAATAAGAGGTTCGATCCAGTTGGATGTACAAACTCTGGATGCAAACATACACAAGATTCTCTGTATTTAAAATTATATTTAGAGTTTTAAACCTCAGCTGAGGAAAAGCTGATATGTTAATTCAGTAAGAATTTACAATAGTTTATTCCACAGAGTATTACACAAACTTACACCTATTTTTCCAACCTTAATCTTGTAGATTCTATTTCTCAAAGGCACACGTCATAACACCTATATCACTCCTAGTTCTAGTTGCACAAAATATCGTCAAGTTTATAATGTCCCATTCGTTTGTTTCTATACCAGTCAGGAGGAACCAAAATTATTTTTCCTGAAGACCCATGAAATATTCCTTCCAAATACTTTTCAGTACAAAAAACAGACACTGTGGCTCAACACAGGGAAGACAGAATCAGCATACAACATATCTTGGTACCAACAAATTTATAAGGTCCCAAGTGTCAAAAAAAGAAAAAGTGGGTTACCATATATACTGTTAATGGGGAAGAATGTCAAGGAAATGATCTTGTAAAGAATTTCTATATGACTCTACTAGAACAAGAAACAACATCTTAACACCACAAAGTTTAAAGAGCAGATTTTATTTGATTTAGAAAATTGACATTTGAAAAAAAAAATTTATCAGGTTGCCCTAAACCTATAGCAATTAACAAACATTAAACAGGCACTTATTTAAAGAAAAATTATACACCTTTAACAGCAAACCTCAACTGATCACTGGTTTGAAGAAGTTTTTAGCTAGCTAAGATACCACTTTAAACAGAGCCTTTGCAAAACTTTACAGTTTTGGGTGAAAACCATCCCAAAATACACCATGACTCCCTTCCCCCTAAACCAAGGCTTTACAAAGCATGGTTCACAGATTGACAGGTCCTTGTATCTGTTCCAGAGTGAAGATTCCTGGGTCCCACCTTCAAATTCTGATTCAGTGGGTGTGGAGTGAGGCCCAGGAATCCGCACCTTTACACTTTCTAATGCTTAAGAGACCACTGTCCCAAAGGGCAGGAAGTCTGAAAACCACGTGTGTTCCTAGGGATGCAGGGATCTTCATTATGAACATCAACTCTTGCACTATGCTGTAACACGATGATCTCAAAGGTTGGTGAAGTCTTCAAGCCATTTGCCTTTATGTTATGAAGCTACAGAACGCTCAGATTTTGAGTTCTTGCAACCCTTCTTGCTTTCTACCTCCTTTCTCATCATCAGCGCTCCCTTCCCTCTAACCTGCAGGTCATCTTTTAAAGGACACTCTTGCCCTTCTTCCAAACACACCCTTAAGAGACCAGAACTTTGCCGAGATGAAGTATAAAATGGCGCTAATGAAGGCACGAGGAGCGTGATTAAATGTGTAACACGTCCTTTCGGGCACAGTCTTTGTGGTGGCCACTGTAGGTGCTCAGAGAGCCCTTTTCGCTAAATTTCCTAATCCTAGGCCATGCTCCCCAGTGTCTAGTACCTGCGAGACATTGACACCTAGCTGCTGAATGATGAACGGACAGGTGAGGTATAATCACACAATGGCTCGCCACGCATAGGTTTGGCATTCTGGGAAAAAACCGAATATCGTTGCTACTTACACTAACAAACTGAATGTCATCTTCATTTTCATCCGTTGTTGCCTCAGATGCCTCAGGCCCGGCTGGGGGGGCAGACTCTATTATCTACAAAAATAAGCCAGAACATGCTCATCTATATACAGCCACGTACTTGGAGGAAGAGATTTTCCCAAAAGGAACCAAAAGGGAAGAGCTCTGTAAAACAGCAAGCTCTTGAGGAAACGGAACTGAGCACAACTGCGTGCAAGTCCGATCAAGAACAGGACTCGATGGCGTCGGGTTATGCCTCTGCAGACGTGGAGCCATAGGGAGCCGACGCCGAAAACGACTTACCAGCCCCTGCGAATTCCCCAGTCTCCTCGGGGAGGGGGGATGCACGCACACCTCCTCGGGGAGGGGATGCACGCAACCGCCGAAGAGCGAGCCTGTCTCAAATGTCGCTCTCACGGCCACAGCAGCGGCAACGGGGCTCCGGGCCGGCGCAGCGGGCCGGGGGCGGTCGGGCGGCCATTGTTACTGCCGGTTCCTCGTTCAGACCCGCACCAGGCCCGAACGCTCGGCTCGGCCCGAGACGCGGAGGCTAGCGCCCCGCCGCTGCGGTTGCCGCGGCCGCCGCACACCAGGCCTCACACTCAACGAACACAAAGCCCTTCCCGGCTCGGCTGAGAATGCCGCGGCCCGACCACTCACCTCCGACCCCGGGTCTCCCATTTCTCCGACGGCCTAACTGACAGCACCACCGCTTCTGCGGCCCCCGCCGCCGTCGCAGCTGTCCCCGCTGCCGCCGCCGC
>NW_024425452.1:14817383-14868311 GCF_017311325.1 Ursus maritimus | reverse complement strand
CCACGACTGCCCTTCCCGCCCAGCACCGCTTCGCGCCGCCGTGACCCGCCCCTGCGTGAGCGCCGACGCCGCCGACGCCACCGACGCCGCGGGCGGAAAGAGGTGCGAAACCGCTTCAAAAGGAGGAGCGGCCCGCTCTGGCTTGGTATCCCCCCGACCCTCTTTCTCAACAGTCGCGGGCCTGCCTTCCCCGGGCCGCGCAGGAAGCTGGGAGTTGTAGTTCTGATCGCGCCGGAGACTGTCCGGCGCCTAATTGAAGAGTGGAAAGGGGCACTCAGCGGCGGCGCTTGCGTTCCTCTAGGCTGTTACTGTACTTAAGTAGTGTAATAGACGACCTTTCTCTCTCAATCACTGTTTCCCTCTCTCCACCTTTTCTAAAAATTTTTATTTGTCAGAGATAGCACAAGCAGGGGGAGCAGCAAAGGCAGAGAGAGAAGCCGGATCCCCACTGAGCAGTAAGTCCTATGGGAGGCTGGATCCCAAGCCCCTGGGATCACGACCTGAGCCGAAGGCAAAGGCTCAACCGACAGTCACCCAGGCGCCTCACTCCCCACCTTTCTTTCTTCTACTTTTTCCTTTTCTTCTTTTCTTTTTATACAAATATCGGTCTAGATAATCTAGATCATTGGTGTTAAAATGCTCTTTCATTGTTTGCTCAGATATTTCCTTACCAAAATCGTGGCCGACTTTTTTCTTTTCAGTATTTACACATGGATGATTGTGAACCGATACAGTTTATGAAAACAAATTTTTGCTGACGATATTTTTAATAAAGATTTTATTTATGTATTCATTTGAAAGAGAGAGAGAGAGCACAGAAGGTGGGGGTGGGGGTGGGGGGAGAGGAAGAAGCCGACTCCCCGCTGAGCAGGGAGCCCCAGGTGTGGCTCTTCCAGGACCCTGGGATCATGACCTGGGTGGAAGGCAAATGCTTAATCGACTGAGTCACCCAGGCGCCCCCTGGCGATATTCTTTTAAAGCTTTTTCTCCTAGACGTATCAGCCCAAGATCACTTGACAAGTTTAAGGTCCCACAACATCACCTTTGTGATTTTGCTTGTGACCTGCAATGAGTGAGATCACACAACAGAGGAACTACGAGGCATTATCACAAGACAAAGGAATAGAGTTATTAGGAAATTTTAAGGAAGGGTAGAGGTAGGTGTAATATAAGTGAAGCAGTATTTCAATAGGTACAAAGCCAATTAGGGCTGTGTGTAAAGAGTTCAAGGTCACCTCTGGACTACAGATTCCTGTTAACTTGGAAACTACAGAGTTAACATAGATACTAATTGTTGGCCCAGAACCTCCTTATCTGTAGCCCTGCACTTGGTTTGGCATGAGGCTGGTTCTCTGTGTCACAGTGTCCAGCCAAGGGAGGGCTATTTCATTCTTACTGATAGATTTTCAAACAACAAAGCTGTTACACTATGATTTTCGAGGACAAATTTTCTCATTGTGTAAATAAGAAAGCAGTAGTCACAAAGGTCACCTTGACTCTGCAAGTGCAGTATTTCTTTGGGACAAATATTGTCTGTTAATTTTTCAACTGACCTTATCTCTCTGTTATTTGAGCCCAGCAGATATTTACTTTTTCATTTGGAGCCCTGTTTTTGCTGGTCTAAATGAGAACATGGCATTTGATTACTTATGTTCCTAGCTAGTATTTGATGAATCTGTTTGATTTCCCCAAAGTACACTACAACTGCAGGTACATTTGTATCAACTAAATTTGAGACTTGCTGATGAAAGTTGAGAAAAAGAAACAACTGCTAAGATGATAGACCCAAAAGCTGCATGTAAGTTAACCATTTTTAAATCTCTTAAATGTCTAGATGAGATTTGTATTTAAGCAATTTTTCTTATGTGCTGGTGAGAGTTCAGTGGAAACTGTACTGTGAAAGGTTGCAGGTGGGAGTCATTCAGTTAAGTTCTTGGAAAACAGTAAATATGTGGCTGTAGCCCAAATATGTTCATGCCCTTCAATTCAGTAATTGTTGCACGGATAGTCTTTTTCTTCTTTTCTTTTCTTTCTTTCTTTCTTTCTTTCTTTCTTTCTTTCTTTCTTTCTTTCTTTCTTTCTTTAAGATTTTATTTATTTATTCGAAAGAGATAGAGACAGCCAGCGAGAGAGGGAACACAAGCAGGGGGAGTGAGAGAGGAAGAAGCAGGCTCATAGCGGAGGAGCCTGATGTGGGGCTCGATCCCACAACGCCGGGATCACGCCCTGAGCTGAAGGCAGATACTTAACCGCTGTGCCACCCAGGCGCCCCTCTTTTTTTTTTTTTTATGATTTTATTTATTTATTTGAGAGAGAGAGAGCAGGCCTGCATGAGTCGGGGGGAGGGCAGAGAGGGAAGGACAAGCAGACTCCCAGCTGAGCAAGGAGCCCACCACAAGCTCCATCCCAGGACCCTGAGATCTTGACCTGAGCTGAAGTCAGATGCTTAATGGACTGAGCCACCCAGGCGCCCCTGGCATAGTCTTTTTCATTTTAGATATTTTAATAGGTGTGTAGTGATATCACATTGTGATTTTAATTTGCGTTAACCTAGTCATAACGTTGAAACTCTTTTTATGCATTCATTTGCCATCCATATATCTTCATTGGTCATGCCTTTTAAGGTCTTCTGCCCATTATTTAAATTATTTTCTTTTTTTTTTTTTTTAAGATTTTATTTATTTATTTGACAGAGATAGAGACAACCAGCGAGAGAGGGAACACAAGCAGGGGGAGCGGGAGAGGAAGAAGCAGGCTCATAGTGGAGGAGCCTGATGTGGGGCTCGATCCCATAACGCTGGGATCATGCCCTGAGCCGAAGGCAGACGCTTAACTGCTGTGCCACCCAGGCGCTCCTAAATTATTTTCTTATTATCGAATTTTAACAGTTGTTTATTCTGGGTTCAAGACCTTAACAGATATGTGATTTCCAAATATTTTCTCACAGTCTGTAGCTTGCCTTTCCATTTTCTTAAAATTGTCTTTCAAAGGGAAGTTTTTATATTTGTTGAAGTCCAACTTATCAATTTTTTACTTCACTCGATTATGCTTTTGGTGGTGTATCTAAGAAATCCTTGCATAAGCAAAGTTACAAATATTTTTGTCTTTGTTTCCTTCTAGAAATTTATAATTAGGTTTTAATTTTAGGTCTGGTCCATTTTGAATTCATTTTAACTGTGATAGGTATGGATTGAAGTTCATGGTTTTGTATATAGATATATAATTGTTTCAGCATGAATTGTTGAAAAGACTATCCTTTCTTCTCTGAATCTCCTTTGCACCCTTGCCAAATGCCAGTTGTTCATATATCTGTGGGTCTATTTCTAAACTTTCTATTATGTTCTGTAGCTTTGCAATAAGCTTTGAAATCAGGTATAGTCTTCCAGCTTGAATCTTCTTTTTCAAATTGTCAGTTTAATTTCTCTCAGCGACATTTAGTATTTTTCAGTGTATATAGATAGTTCACAGATCTTGTCAGGTTAATCACTAAGTATTTCATATTTTTTGATGCTATTGTAATTGGTATAGTTCTTCAGAATTCAATCTGACTTTTTTTTAAGGCTGAATAGTATTCTACTGTGTATATATACACATTGTTTTTATCTGGTCATCTATCAACAGGCACTTAAATTGTTTCCAAGTCTCAGTTATTTTGAATAATGGTGCAATGAACATAGAAGGGCAGATACCTCTTCAAAGTACTAATTTTATTTTGTTTGCATATATACCCTGAATTGGGAGAGGTAGGAGGGGACTTGGGGGGAAGGCAGAGGGAGAGAGAGAATCTTAATCAGTCTTCACACCCAGTGCAGAGCCCAGGGGCTTGATTTCATGACCCTGAGATCATGACCTGTGCCAAAATCAAGAGTCAGATGCTTAGCTGACCGAGCCACCCAGGCGCCCCTCTATTTTAATTCTTTGAGGAACTTCATACTGTTTTTTGTAATGGTGTGCCAATTTACATTTCCGCCAGCAGTGGACAAGGGTTCCCTTTTCTCCACATCTTGGCCAACACTTGTCATCTTTTGAATTTTTTTTACAATAGCCATTTATAGGCATGAGGTGATATTTAACTCTGGTTTTGATTTGTATATTCCTGATGATTAATGATGTTGAGCACTTTTTAATATAACTCTTGGCCATTTGTATGTCTTCTTTGGAAAAATGTCTGTTCAGGTCCTCTGCCCATTTCCTGAGTTATTTGGGGATTTTTTTGCTATTGAGTTATATGAGTTCCTGTGTATTTGGATATTAACCTCTTATTGGATATGTGGGTTTGTAGATACTTTCCCCCATTCTGTAGGTCACCTTTCCATCTTGTTAGTTATTTCCTATGCTGTGCAGAAGCTTTTTAGTTTGATGTTGTCCACTTGTTTATTTTTGCTTTTGGTTTCCGTGCTTTTGGTGTTATATCCAAAAAAGTCATTGCCAAGACCAACATCAATGAACTTTTCCCCTGTTTTCTTCTATTAGTTTTACAGTTTGTCTTTATTTTAAATTGAAGTATAATTGACCTACCATATTATTTTAGTTTCAAGTGTACAACACAGCGATTTGTAACTCTACCACCATTCTCGTATGTATATATATTTTTAAGGCACCATGCCCAATGTGGGGCTTGAAATCATAACCCTGCAATAAGAGTCATATTCTCTATTGACTCAGTCAGGTGCCCCCTTCCCATATTTTCTTTTCTTTTCTTTTCTTTTCTTTTTTAAGATTTTATTTATTTATTTGACACACAGAGAGAGACAGCCAGCGAGAGAGGGAGCACAAGCAGGGGGAGTGGGAGAGGAAGAAGCAGGCTCATAGCGGAGGAGCCTGATGTGGGGCTCGATCCCAGGATTCTGGGATCACGCCCTGAGCTGAAGGCAGACGCTTAACGACTGAGCCACCCAGGCGCCCCGCCCTTCCCATATTTTCAATTATCATTCCACTATAATAAAGCGTCTTACCTTCTCCCTTACTTTTTGATTTTTATTATGATTCATAGATTTCTATTTTATTCAATGGGTTATAATTTTTTATTGTTCATTGCTATAACAGAAATAAAGCTGTATTTTATTGAGGTATGGTTGACAAAATTGTGTATATTTAGGTGTACATGATGTTTTCATGTTATTATACATTGTGAAATGATTGCCACAGCTAACTTAATTAACATATCCCTCACCTTACATAGTTACCGTGTGTGTGTGTGTGTGTGTGTGTGTGTGTGTATGGTGAGAGCCCTTAAGATCTCCTGTCTTGGGGCACCTGGCTGGCTCAGTTGGTAGAGCATGTGACTCTTGATCTTGGGGTTGCAAGTTCAAGCCCCATTTTGGATGGAGAGCTTACTGGAAAAAAAAAAAAAAAGATCTACTCTCTTAGCAAATTTCAAGTATACAATACATTATTATTATAGTCACCATGCTATACATTAGGTTTCCCGAACATACACCTCTTGTAACTGAAAGTTTATTCTCTTGGGCCAACATCTCCCCATTTCCCGCATCCCTACAGCACCTGGTAACCACCACTCTACTCTCTGTTTCCATGAGTTCAACTTTTTTTACATTTCACATATGAGATCATGCAGTCGATCTTTCTGGCTTATTTTGCTTAGTATAATGTCCTCCAGGTATATCCATGCTGATGTAAATGGAAGGATTTCCTTCCCTTTTAAATTTAAATTTTCATGCCTGTTAATTCTTCTTTAATTTTGAACAGTTTCTAAGTCTTTCCTTGTCATTTTTGAAGAATATAGGCCAGTTATTTTATAGAATGTTCCTCAGTTTAAGTTTGTCAGTGTTTCCTCATGATCACATTCAGGTTATAACTCTGGCCAAAATACTACTTAAGTGATCTTGTGTTGCTTTTAGGGAATCACATTCAGAGACACATGATATTTATCTGACCCTTAATGATGATGAGGATTATTGATAATAATCATATGGTCAAAGTATTGTCCACTTTCTTCCACTTTTTCTGCTGCATATTTAGATTTTTCTCCTTGTAATTTATAATCAATCTGTAGGATAATACACTGAGAATATGAAAATGTCCTCTCCTCATTAAACTTACACTTCAATATTTAGTATCCTCTGATGATTCTTGCCTAATCAGTCTCTAATATGATAGTTGTAAATAGTAATTTTCTAACTCTACCACCCTTTCCGTATTTTTAATTGGCGTTCTGCTGTAATAAATGGTCTTCCTACCTACCTTGCTTTTTGATTTACCTATTCATTGTTATTATGGGTTCATAATAATAATGGATTTCTATTTTATTGAATGGGTAATAAGCCGTTCCTGTCCTAATTTATTTTGATGCTCAGTTTGTCCCGGGTTTGGCCAGTTGGAGTCCCTTTTGCAGCCTCATATGGCCATCATTCTTTGAGCAGTCCCTTACTTTTTGGCATAACATACAATGTTCTAAGCACATTTGGTACCTTTTCTGCTCCCACCCTGAAATCTGCCATTTCTACAAGGAGTGCTTTTTCTTTTTTTGGAAAATGGTATTTAGAAATCAAGATCTGAGAAAAACAGATACAGGCCATTTTTAACGAAAGGACAAAAGATAGTAACTATGATCAGAACCCAAAGTTTTATTCTTAATCCTAGAAATCAAAAATAAACTTAGTGCCAAAGAGCTTAACAAAGTTCAGAGCACAGATTCAGTGTGAAGCTTATCTCATCATTATGGGTAAAGTGACTTTGAATGGGTGCATACCCAAAGATTCTCAAACGTGCTCAATCTTACCATATCAAAGAGTATGGAAACTGGGATCTCAACAGAATCTAGGTAGCCCTTCAAATTGTTAAAACTAAACAATAGAGGAACATGAGTGACCTGCCTGTGTTGCAATAAACCAAGTACATTTAGCGGCAAGAGAGAACACCCCATAGGCAAAGTTTAGGAACATCTTAATCTGGAAAAGTCAGGGAGAACTTTTAAAATGAGCATTAGGTGCTTACAGGGTAGAATAAATGTCTTTTTTTCTAGGGCAAAATAAAGAAAGTATTAATACTTGGATCAAGTGCTCTAAGTGGGTGTGGTTTTTTTTTTTATTTAAAGATTTTATTTATTTATTTGAGAAAGTGAGAGAGATCACAGAGGGAGAGGGAGAGAGAGAAGCAGTCTTGCTGCTGAGCCAAGAGCCCGACATGGGCCTCCATCCCAGGACCCTGGGATCATGACCTGAGCCAAAGGCAGATGCTTAACCAACTGAGCCACCCAGTGCTCCTTATTTGTAACTCATTTAGAACCAATATATGTAGCTGAATTAAAAAGAATATATATATATATTCTATTATCTATAAAAATATCAACACATCTAAAAATACCTTAAGGAAGGACCGTAGAAATTCTAGTTGAATGATAGTTATATTTTGCAAAGACAATTTTGTTTACATTTAGTAGGAAAAACATACTACAAAGTAGTTTTTTTATTATATTATATTTTATTATGTTACGTTAGTCACCATACAGTACATCGTTAGTTTTCGATGTAGTGTTGCATGATTCATTGTTTGCATATAACACCCTGTGCTCCATGCGATATGTGCCCTCCTTAATACCCATCACCGAGCTAACCCATCTCCCCGCCTCCGTCCCCTCTGAAACTCTGTTTGTTTCCTGGGGTCCATAGTCTCTCGTAGTTCATCTCTCCCTCTGATTCCCCCTTTATTTTCCCCTTTCTTCTCCTAATATCCTCCATTCTATTCCTTATGTTCCACATGTAAGTGAAACCATATGATAATTGTCTTTCTCTGCTTGACTTATTTCACTTAGCATAATCCCCTCCAGTTCCATCCATGTTGATGCAAACGGTGGGTATTCATCCTTTCTGATGGCTGAGTAATATTCCATTGTATATATGGACCACAACTTCTTTATCCATTTGTCTATTGAAGGGCATCTCGGCTCCTTCCACAGTTTGGCTCTTGTGGACATTGCTGCTATAAACTTTGGGGTGCATGTGGCCCTTCTTTTCACTACATCTGTATCTTTGGGGTAAATACCCAGCAAAGTAGTTTTTTTTTTTTAAAGGAAATTACATGTATCTCAGTAACATTTTTCAATAAAAATGTTAACCTTCCTGGATAGTGTGTATATATCCTACATAGCATGCACATTTATCTTGGATGTTGTCTCTTTATCCTACATAGTATGGCTCTTCAGAAGACAAATAAGCCAGAGCCACTAGGCAATTATAATAGTAATGCCATAATGTGTGTGGGTAGAGAAGTAAACAGCTCAGAAAAGGATCTTTTCCCGGATTTTGTAACTTAATAAGAAATGAGCAAATACTTTTTAATGTTTTCAATGTGATTTATTTATATTTAAGTATAAGTAGCAAATGTTAACATAAGTTATTTCCTTAATCATATTTATTTTGTACAACCACATTGTTATCAAGCAGCATTATGGAATGTTCCCTGGGTCCACAGTTCTGAACTTTCCAGCTATCGTATGCATCCTCTTTTCCAAGTTTAAACATGACCTTACACTGAAGAAGCATGACTTGTTATTGCAAAGTTGTTGTGTGTGACAACCTGACATCACAGGAGAAACGTCTTGATGAAGAATATTTTATCTTTCATTCATTTACAAAATGCTATTTTTCTTTTTATGTGATTATCCAACCCATGTGATTTTATTTTCAATTTTTTTTCTTTTGATACTATGAAATCAAACCAGTTAAAACTAAACAGTATAGCAATAAAACCAACCAAATACATAGGATGTTATATCTTATATAGGATATTTTAGATGATATTTATGTTTTATATTACACATCTGTATTTAATGTAGTTGGGCAATAAAAAGTTAAAAGCATGTAAACAAACAAAAAACGTTTTAGATCCATGCATTGTTTTAACACTCACAAAAACTTGGGTTTATTTCTTTTTCAGGAGTGCAGTGGAATATTTTTATATTAAAATTAAAAGGTCTTTCTGCTTTCATTGTTTTTTTGGATTCTTATTTTATACATTTTTAGGTAACAGAATAATTCTGTAATTTCATTGCAAAAACACCATTACTTGGTTAGATATGATTATCAGATTTTAGGCTGACTTTGCTGCCCTCAAGTTCATGAACATTGATTATTTCACTGTTTACTTTTCCAAACATGTGCTTATGCTAAAGATCCAAAAACTAAAATGGGGAGCCAGTGGTAATAATAAATGTATGGTGACTGATAAGGACAATGACAAATCTTAGGGGTTGAAGTTTTTGTTGCTATGATGAGAGCTCTATTGTGTTAGGTTAGCTGTGCAGAGAAGCATTTGGGGACAGGAAAATGCATTATTTCCAAGAAACGATATTGCATGCTTAGTTGACTGCTAGAAATTCTCTGGTTTGATGCATCACTGATATTTATGGTGGAATCTACATGCAACTTCTTCAGCAAGCTCGTTGCTCCATCAAGAAAGCCAGCGATATTACAGATGTCTCACAGCCTGTCACTATGTGTCTCTGTGCTCACTGCCAGGGAGGCTGCAATTCTCCAACAAAATCCAATGTGAGATTCAGAACTGAAGGTGTTTTATTTCAGTTACCTACAATACCTACTAAAAACAAATTTCAAAAAAACAGAGCAAATTTTGTTAGAGTTCTTATAGTACTTTTAATAGTTACATGAGTTATTTTTGTGTCTACTACAATTTTTTTTTTTAAATACAAATTGTTATTAGGAACTATTATTATTGAGATGACTTAGAGATTACTTTATGGTCTATTCAGAGGAATTCCAGCATAGACAACAGTTAAAATATTTACATATATTTTTATCGCAAATGACTTAAAAAAAACCTTTGTATTAGGTAATATTTCAAACCCACAAAGTAAAATGAATCATCCGCACATACCCATCAACCATCCTAAGAGATTATCAAGAATTCTGTTTGTCATTCTAAAGTAACATTTGTTGATTGTTTAAATAGCAGGCAGTTTCTGAAATCTGGTTTGCCTCTTTCCAAGTTCACAAAACCCAAGTGAGCTAGGTTAGAGGCAGATTACTATAAAGCAAGTAAAGCTTGTTTGCATACCTTCCAATATGTTCACATGTATATTTATTTTTGTTAAATTTGCAAAAGTTAGATATTTCAGCCATACTCAGTTAAAATAACTGTCTTTCCCTTTTAATTGTCCCTTAGTCATATTTTCTCCTCTGATTGTAACCATGGGGTGGCAGTGGGCATTTCTGAGATTTTTGTTAAGGATTTTTTTAAGGGATATATTTTCCCTTTTTTAAGGGAATTTTTTTAAGGAATTTTTTAAGGAATATTTTTAAGGGATATATTTGTCATCTCTTCTATGAGTAGTTATATTAATGGTGGCCATTCCAGTTTGCAGTGCCTTCTAGCAAAAATATGAATATGGTCAATTCAAAGAGTATTTAAGAGGACTCACTTCATAGAAAACTTGAAATGCCCTGAAATCTTATACCTCAGATATCAGAGCAACTTAATAGAGGTTGCCCCAAATTTGACAACAATTCTAAAAATTACATTGTTACTAAAGAGTTAAGAATTTGAAAGAAAACTCTGTTAATTGTAAAAAAAAAAAAAAGCAATTTTCATCCACTATGCTAGAGAATGGTTTAAATTATTTTTTTATTCTTTCTACTGAAAAGTTGTCAAATGAAGAGGCAATAAACATGTATGCAACCCTCCAAAACTGAAGTATTACAGAGCTGTTAGTAAAAATATTATGTAATTCCCCCTACATTATGTGATATTTAAGAAATTTGTTAACTTTTAAACATTATGTCATTTGGGGGCATCTAGCTGGTTCAGTCGGTAGAGCACGCAACTCTTGATCTCAAGCCCCTCGTTGGGCAGGGAGCCTACGCGGAGTTGTAACTGATTGTGTATTCATAATTTTGTGCTTCTTTCCACAAATCCTGGATCCATCCCTAAAGTAGAAGGTATTATTATCCCTGCTTAAATTAAAATTCAGAGAGGTCAAGTGACTTTCTGAAGGCCACACATTTATCAAGAGGTGGAGCAGGCTTTGTTTATTTATTTTTTTAAAGATTTCATTTATTTATTTGACAGAAGGGGAGAGAGAGAGAGAGAGAGAGAGAGCACAAGCAGGGGGAGCAGCAGAGGGAGAGGGAGAAGCAGACCCCCCGCTGAGCAGGGAGCCTGATGTGGGGCTTTAGCCCAGGACCCTGAGATCATGACCTGAGCCAAAGGCAGCCACTTAACCGACTGAGCCACCCAGGCACCCCTGCAGTAGGCTTTAAAACCAGACTTTCTGACCCTAAAACATATAATTTTATATGTCAAGTGGCGAGGCTATGATACCAAGTTGTTTTGTTAAACACCAATCTAGATATTGCTATGAAGGTATTTTTTAGATGAGATTAACATTTAAACAGTAGATTTTCAGTAAAGCACATTACTGTCTATGATATGGGTGGTCTCACCCAAGCAGTTGAAGGCATAATAGAAAAGACTGAGGTCTTTTGAGTAAGGAGGAATTCTGCCTTCACACCATCTTTGAACTCAAGACTGCAACATCAGCTCTTCCTTGGGGCTCCAGCCTCCCAGCCTGTCTTCCAGATTTTGGACTCACCAGTCCTTACGTTCGTGTGTGCCAATTCCTTCAAGTGTCTCCTTATATACACCTATTGGTTCTGTTTCTCTGGAGAACCGTGACTAGAACTACAATAGAACTACAGTAAGAACTACAAAGGACTTTGGGACTACATCAAATAAAAAAGCTTCTGCACAGTGAAGGAAACCATCAGCAAAGCAAAAAGGCAACCTACCGAATGAGAGAAGATATTTGCAAATGACCTACCTGATAAAGGGTTAATATCCAAAATATTTAAAAAACTTATACAATTCCACACCAAAAAACCCCCCAATCAAATTCAAAAAAGGGGCAGAAGACCTGCATAGACATTTTTCCAAAGAAGACATACCGATGGCTAATAGACACATGAAAAGATGCTCAACATCATTAATCATCAGGGAAATGCAAATCAAAGCCACACTGAGACATCACTGGGCACATGTCAGAATGGCTAAAATCAAAAACACAGGAAAAACAAGTGTTGACAAGGATTAGAGAAAAAGGAACTCTCATACACTATTGTGGGAATGTAAACTGGTACAGCCACTGCAGAAAGCACTATGAAGTTTCCGCAAAAAAGTAAAAAATAGAAATACCATATGATCTAACAACCCCACTAGTGTGTATTTACCTGAGGAAAACAAGAACAGTAATTTGAAAAGATATCCGCACCCCTACATTTATTAAAGCATTATTTGCAATAGCCAAGGTATGGAAGCAACCTACGAGTCCATCAGTAGACGAATGGATAAGGAAGATGTAGTGTGTATACACACACACACACACACACACACACACGTTGGAATATTATGCAGCCATAAAAGGACAAGATCATGCCATTTGTGGCAACATGGATGGACCTAGAGAATATTATACTAAGTGAAAGAAGTCAGGCTGAGACAGAGAAATACCATATGATTTCTCTCATCTGTGGAATCTTAAAAAAAAAAAAAACAAAAAAAACACAAATGAATAAACAAAAGCAGAATCACACCTGTAAATACAGAGAACAAACTGATGGTTGCCAGAAAGGTTAGGGTGGGGGATAGGCAAAATAGGTAAAGGGGCTTGGGAGATACGGGCTTCCAGTTATGGAATGAATAAGTCATGGAAATAAAAGGCACAGCAAAAGGAATATAGTTAATGGTATTATAATAGGGTTGTACGGTGACAGATGGGAGCTACGCTTAGGGTGAGCAGAGCATAATATATAAACTTGTTGAATCACTATATTGTACACCCGAAACTAATGTAACATTTTGTGTCAAGTACACTCAAATAAACTAATAAAAAAACTTCTTCAAAAAAATACAAAAACTCTATGCTAGCGTTGGCTGTCTAATAGTTACTAATCATATAATCTTGGCAGATCATTTAACACTTTAGGCTTTAGTCTCATCATCTCCAAAGTAAGGAAATCATTTTAGACCAGGATTGCTTCACCTTGGCACAGCTGACATTTTGGGTGAGGTACTACTTTGTTGCGGGGAGGATTGTTCTATGCCTTGTAGGGTGTTTAGCAACATCTGTGGCTCCGTCCGCTAGATGCCAGTAGTTTCATCGGTTGTGACAACCATATACATCTCCAGTCATTTTCAAATATCCCCCAGGTGAGGGGCAGGGGACAAAAGTTCCTCCCATCCTTTTGAGCACTGCTGTATTAGGTCATCTTTTAGTTATAATATATGCATATGTAATGTTGTTGTAGAGATTAAACAGGCTGAGGCAGCTTTGGAAACTTCAGGAGAAGACTGTTTGACCATTTAGTGGGATGTTACAGAGGTGATATTTGAATATTCTGTAATTCTTATAAATAAAGTTTTCTCTCGTTCCTATAAGAAAGAAGCAAACGATGGAGAAAGGACAGAAAGATGGGCAACATAAAGCTCTTGGCAAAGTGAGCCATAGGCAACTTGAGGGCAGTCACAGGAATGAAAGAGAATAGGTAAAGGGGGAGAAGAATGGAATTTAGCGCTTATCCTCTCAGAAATGAATCTCAGCTGAGAAATGATTGTTGTTTCAAATCCAAGCCACCAGCAGCAACCTTGCACTCAGTACTGGGTGGAGGGCACAGTCTACCACAGGGCCCACAGGTGGGGGTTGCTGGGTTTCGTGCATGCATGCATGGGCATTTGTTGAAGTCTCCATGGTTTTGCAGGGCATATTGCCTTCCTAACAGTCATGCAAAGAAAGTTATTTTTCCAAAGAATACTTTTTGGGGTGGAGCGAGGAGGGAGTAAAGCTGCCTGAGTAAGTTAGTCATCATCTTCAGGCTCACGTTAAATGACCCAAAAGAGAAAAACATAGCAGCATTCCACTAGATGGTGCTGTATCAGACTAATTCATGAAACATAGCTAAATTAGGTTGGATGCGACTCTGTCTTTCCCAGCATATTTTCTCAGTCCTTTTGAAATAATTTGGATTTATCTATGCTTCAAATGAAAGATACCTGCCAACTAAAAAGATTTTTCCGTTCTAGTGTTAATCTCCACTTCTGATTCTAAATCCACACATCTCTATTCCAAGCAATTGTCAACAAAGTGAGGCTCAGGCCCGGAAAGCACCAGAATACATTGTGTTCTTAGCAAAAGATTTTTTTTTTTCTATTTGAATTAATGTCATAGTCGGGTGATTAATAACACTACTACTGGGTTGCAAATACAAGCAAAACCAATATAAAACCCTTTTAACTTTAATTTCTTCAACACTCCGTTGACTGATAGTCAGAGATGAGCTTTGTGCCTACCCTTGGCAGTCTGAGGTATTAAAAAGGCAGAAGTTGGGATATTAAAATACTTTGCAGAGCTCTGAAATACAACAATGTGCTCCAAAGGGTAGTCCTATGTAGCAGACCGTTGGAGGTCTGGTTACATGGCATTTAGCAAGCGACCTTGGCTATTATACATCTGGATGACTGGGCAGCCTTGTGTCAAAATGAGCAGTTCTAACGGCTCATTTAAGCAATTATCTCCTAACTGGGAAGTTGTGAGATTCACAATCTACTGAAATATTTAATCACTTGGGGAGAAAAACGACACAAATATCATATCTTTTATAAATCTGCAAGTTGGTCTACCAGTATGGATGAACCAAGGGAAAGACACCCCCCTGTAGTTGTTGTAAGTGGTTTTTTGTGTGTTTTACTATTGTTGACCCTTTTCAGAGCTAGGCTTAGTTATATAGCAAAATTGTAAGCCACCCTCAAGGGTGCTGGGGGTGGTAGTCAGCAATGGGTAGAGGGTGGATGGAGGGAATTACTGCATTACCCATGACTCCAATCCCATTTAAAACACAGTTGGAACATAAAGACAAATAAGATGGTCTCAAAGATGGCTAGAGTTAGGCAGAGAACAAGTAAATTGAAAGTCAGAGATAAAAAGTAAACAAAATGGGGGCACCTGGGTGGCTCAGTGGGTTAAGCGTCTGCCTTTGGCTCAGGTCATGATCCCAGGGTCCTGGGACCGAGTCCCCCTGTCAGGCTCCCTGCTCAGTGGAGAGCCTGCTTCTCCCCCTGCCCCCCCAAATAAAAAAAGAGTAAACAAAATGGAAGGAAAACCTGCCCTCATGCATTTACCATATACTTCTATTAATAAAAAAATATTAAAAAACACAACAATGCATTTTTTCAAATATTTTCCATCAAATAATGGAGAGGAAGCATGAGCACAAGTGAACCAACCAGCACATTGGGTTGCTAAAGCAGACACAAAATTCCACTTGACAGTTTTGCCCAAGGGCAGGGTCTGACTATAAAGTGTATTTCCGGGGCACCGGGGTGGCTTAGCCTGTTAAGCATCTGCCTTTGGCTCAGGTCATGATCCCAGTGTCCTGGGATTTAGTCTCACATCGGGTTCTCTGCTCAGCAGGGAGTCTTCTTCTCCCTCTCTCTCTGCTGCTCACTCTCTCTCTCTCTTTCAAATAAATAAATAAATAAATGGTCTTTAAAAAAAAGTAAAGTGTACTTCCTTCAAAACTCACTAGAAGTGATTATTTTTCTTAGTATAATAGAAACATCTTGGTAAGAATCCTTTTCAAACCAATACAAACTATAAAAACTGATTTAAAGCTTTAAAGACAGTGAGAAGCAGGAGGGAGAATGGCAGAGGGGACCCCTCGGTACTTCCAGCCAGGGGTTGCAGCAAACAAATGACTGTTTGGGATTTTAAGTTCAGTCCCATTCAGGTACCTCAGAGATTTCCCTAAGGTCTGTATCTCCCCTGTTCTAGAGAAACACTTCCCAAATTACCAAGTGTTCCTCCTTTGGCTCCTTTTTATCCCCACCCCCAAGTTAACATACATTCTGGGAAGAAAAAGAAAAGTTCCTCAGTAAAACACATTTGAAAAACATTACATACTCTATCGCCTTCTTAGATATTTCCAGGGCACTTGGGCATATTAAAGAGTATAAAATACTCTGAGAGGTTCTGGAAAAGGAAAATCTGTATTTGAATTTAGCATTCTCCCAATTTAAATCCCCTTCCCCATCCTCACCTCCGCCCCCACGAATGCCTGTTAGCATTTCTTGGGCCACTGGCATTCTCTAATAGAATGTTCACAAAACGCTATTCCAGGGATAAATGTATGACATCTTGCTGCATGGAAAGGATTGTGAAGATTGAGAGGACTTACCAAAAGGATCTACTTAATGTCCTGAGAGTTCAGATTTTTGCTTAAATTTGGCTTCTTGGTACAGTTGTTTAGCTTTTGCCCTATCATTCTCCTAATTGAAACATCATCTGTGTTGGGAAATAACTGTTTTGTGACTCCTGTAAAAAACAACAACAATAACACACAAAAACCCTTTTTGAGGCCTTTGCATCTTAAGGTATGAACTGAGATGAAACATCAAGCAATCCACAATGTAATTTTGTCTCCATTTTGCAAAAGCGGTCCAAACACCCATGAGATAGTTAAATAGATGAGTATATAGGCAAGGTCTGTGAAGCAAACTAGAGATCCTGAAGGTCTGTGTTGTAAACTGAGAGTGTACGAGTTTGTAATCCTATGGCACCACTCCACTTTTACCTTGCTACTTGCTCTGAACTCTAGATCCCCTTGCTCCAAAATGTTAGGAATTAATTTTTGAAACAACCAGATTCTAACTGATCCTTTTCCAACTAAGAAATGGCATATTAAAATACAGAGAGCTCAGGTTCAGTGATTCCCTAAATTTTTTGATATTTGCAAAAAAATTATTTGATAATCTAGATTATTATATTTGAGGAGATTCATTAACTTAAAAATTGTAAGTTAGATTAAGGAGGGCATGTGATTTAATGAGCACTGGGTGTTATATACAACTGATAAATCACTGAACTTTACCTCTGAAACTAATAATATACTATATGTTAATTAGTTGAATTTAAATGAAATAAAATAAAATTTAAAAAAACCCGTAAGTAGGAAATTAGCCCCTATTTTTCTAGAATAAAAGATAAGGGATCTAGAACTGAGATAAGAAAGGAAAAATAAGGTATAAACTGTCACTGAAATTTTGTTTGAAAGGATTTTGAAATGCATTTTTCTGAAGTTATGAATTTTATGAGATCAAACATTTTAGTGAAATAAAATTTAGTTTTATTTTAACAACTGCTTTAATGTAAATTTTTTTCTATAAAATTTACCATATTTAATAAGAGGTTTAGGCTATCTTGAGATTTTTCTTTCATAGAAAAATAACTTAAACAACAAAAAGACCATGAAAGAATAACTTAACCTTGAGTGGTAAAATAATTTCAAATTCATGTGACAAGGTAATACAATCATATTATACCTATGATTTCTTGAACTTCATTCTGATTCATAGCTGGTTTTACGGCTTTGTCCCTCGAAGTAGAGGACTTCGCCCCCGTCAGGCTGTGTGTGGCCATGTACTCATTTGTGTAAAGTACTTGCATTAAATCATTAATAAACTTCTGAGGCTTGCTCTTGTTACAACGGGCAATCTGCCATTTTTCAATCTTGAACTAAAAAATACAAAATAATAATTGAAACTGGAAAAAGGAAAGGAAAGTAGTATCCAGAGAAATATTTTACTAATTGAGTTGAGACACACCAGAATATGAAATCAACATTCTTTAAGGGGATGTATTTTACTTTTAATACATATTTTACATTTCAGGGGTTAGAGTTAAATGTTATCTTTGCTATAATTTCCAGTATTTATGAGGTGTTTGTTCCAGAGCATATACAAGCTCTTGCCATGTGGTCTGGATTGGATGGTTTAAGGTTGAGTCCTATCCCCGACACCTCCTACTAAGTGTGTTAGGCAGAATAATAGCCCACTGAAGATATCCATATCCCCGGAAGCTATGACTATATTACCTTCTAGGGGTATGATTAAAGTTAAATACCTTGAGATGGGGAAATTATCCTGGATTAACCAGGTGGGCCCAATTTTATCACAGGACCCCTTAATAGCAGAAGAGGGAAGCAGAAGAGGGAAGCAGAAGAGGGAGTCAGAAAAAAGACACAGAAGAAAGAGGGCAGATGGGAAGCGTGAGAGAGGCTTTGCCTCCATGGCTGGCATTGAAGGTGGTGGAATGGGCCATAAACCAAAGAATGAGGTTGTCCCTAGAAGTGGGAATGGTCTTCAGTTTACAGTCAGCAAGGAAACGGGGAAATCAGTTGTACAATCACAAGAAACTGAATTCTACATTAACTTAAAGAAGCAGGAAACAGAGTCTTCCTTAGAGCCTCCAGAAAGGAATGCACCTGCTGACTCCTTGATTTTACCACACTTCTGCCCTACCGAACTCTCAGATAATACATATGCGCTATTACATATCACTGAGCTTGTGGTCATCTGTGACATAACAAAAGGAAACTGACATAGCAAGAGTCAAATATTCTAAATGTTAGATTGTTAGTATTTAATGCTCTGGAAGGCATGTTTTCCAAAGCTGATAACTGATTCTAATGAAACTCTTGTCTTTTTAGCCTGTTTCTTGAAGAGAAATTGGGGAAGTAGGAGAAGATTATGTTCTTCCAGCGTGCAGAAGCTGAAATTTACCTTCACCCAATATATAATTTTGTAACCCTCAATGCATAGTTATCCATCACTGATTTAAGAATTTTCTAGTTTAATAACCTCATCATTGGTCACAATTTGACTTTAGTTTTCTAAACTGGATATTTGTGAAACAAACATTTTTAAAAAACTTACTGTTAAACAATTGTTTTATGTAATTGCAATGTTTTGGTCATGACCAAAAGTTACCCAAAGTTATCCAACAAAACAATGATCATTTTGTAGTCTTTTTAAAAAAAATTTTATTTTTGAATTATCTCTACACCCAAGCAGGGCTTGAATTTACAAGTCTAAGATCAAAAGTCGCATGCTCCACGGACTGAGCCAGCCAGATGCCCCATCATTTTGTAGTCTTATTTTAATTTTTTTATTTACTGTATCTCAAAGAAAGATAGGGCAGGCGTTCCAACTGACCTGTTTCTCATCAGTAGGATGCTCTTCTTCAGCTTTCAGGGAAATCGGTGAACTGGAATTCGAGTTAGAATTACTGCATGTTGAGGCAAACGAGTCTGGTGAAGAGTTGTTTGTCGCTCTCCAGAGGGTGGATGCAGAGGTGGACATGGTTCCTCCCCCCTTAAGCAGGGCCTCCGCCATACCAACCAATTCTTCAAACTGGGTGACTGCCTGTGGTAACACTAAAATGGTGAGAAAAATTAACACTTTACAAATACTTTTAGTAACAGGGGCATATATTCCTTTTTTTTTATTGTGTGTATATACATATTATATTGCATGTATAGAAATAGGTGGAACAAATTATTAACATTTACTATTTTTAGAAAATAAATATGGTAAGAAGAATGGTTGGATTATTATTTAATAATGGCTTAGTAATAATAAATCAATTCAAAAACATTTGGTTGTTGTATTTAAATGTATATGCCTGGGGCACCTGGGTAGCGCAGTCGTTAAAGCGTCTGCCTTCGGCTCAGGGCGTGATCCCGGCGTACCGGGATCGAGTCCCACATCGGGCTCCTCCGCTGTGAGCCTGCTTCTTCCTCTCCCACTCCCCCTGCTGTGTTCCCTCTCTCGCTGGCTGTCTCTCTGTTAAATAAATAAATAAAATCTTTAAAAAAAAAAAATAAATGTATATGCCTTACTTCATAACTAAAATGAATGGTTTAAAGAGTTGGCTCTTTTTTCTAGTTGCTAATAGTATTATTTGAAGGTTTTTAATCTCACTTGGGGACATTGTTGATTCTATTATCAGTCACCTTCCAGATACACCTGGCCAGTTTAAATGACCATTAAAATAAACCATTTCCATTTAAATCTATCAAAATAGTCAATAACACTGTAATAACTTTGTATGGTGACAGGTGGTAACTACACTATTGTGGTGAGGATTTCATAATGTATAGAATTGTCAAATCGCTGTTGTACACCTGAAACTAATATGTCAACTATGCTTCAATAAAAGAAAATTTTTGTTTAAAAAAATAATAAAAATAAATAGATTTTCAGTGACCCTTGTGTGTGGTTTTCCAGGGAGTCAAATTTCATCAAATTAATAAAAATTCATTGCCACGATTCAAAACTATGTTTTCACATATTAAGGATGAATTTTGGTAATCAGCTGAATGTTCTCTTTGTCCCCCCCCCATTTTTTTTTTAAAGATCTTATTTATTTATTTGATACAGAGAGAGAGAGAGAGTATGAGTGAGGGAGAGGGGCAAAAGGAGAGGGAGAAGCAGACTCCTCTCTAAGCAGGGATCCCAGGACCTGAGCCAAAGGCAGATGCTTAACAGACTGAGCCACCCAGGTGCCCTCTTTGTTCCTTTTTTAATGGACACTTACACAAAGGTTCATGCCTCCATGTAGAATGGTCTTCTCTAGTTATGGTTATATGTAGTTTGTTTCCTAAGGACAGATAGCATTTTGTTGGAGTTGAAAAAACTTTGAATCCTCTCTGATTCAACTCCTCACTCTATGGTTGAGGCTGCTGGAGAAGTAAAAAGACTGAAACTTTTTTCTTAAGCATATTATTAAGCTATAATCTTTGGACTACTATTTGATTTGAGAGCTGAAAATCAGGCGTATTGATGACACATCCAAATCAATACATTTGGTACTATAGTAACAGAAAGACAGTAAAATCTACTGAAGAAAGTCTTCTTTTATATTCTTTCAATTAATATTTCCTAAACCCCTCTCATGTCCCATTCACCAATTCAATAAGCAATTATTCATTGAGCATTTAATAATATAAAACATTTATCTAGCTTTTATTCTGTGCCAGGCACTATTCTGAGAACTTTACTGATGTACATTCATTTAATCCTCATTGCTCTCTGAGATGGATATTATCATTACCCCCAGTTTACAGATGAGGACAATTGGGCAGCGAGAGAGATTTAAGAACCCATCCAGGGTCAACCCAATTAGTGAGAAGAAGAGCAAAATTCAGATTCAGACTTAGCCAACTCCATGCTATAAACTACTATGTTATGCAGACTCTCGACATTTGCCAACCACCCTCTTAAGTGGTAGGGCCGAGACTGGGAGCAACACCTGATGCGATCCTGGCCTTTTGGCCTGGGCGGGGGGAGGGGTTATTTACCCAATCGTGATGTGGACCTAAAGAGAGGTCTGGCCTCCCCTGTTCCTGGAAAGTAACCTCCAAACCCTTGGAATTTTCTCAGTGATAGGAGGAGTTTCTTAGTTATTCAGGGGGAGCCACTCAGACCTGACAGCTCACGCTAAGGTATATGTCAGGGTGTGAACAATCACACCCAATAGTCTTAGCGTGGAACCTGACCACAGCCAGAAAGCTAGAAAGATGTAGAGACTGAGTTCAACATAGGCAATCAATCAATCAATCAATCAATCAATTAGTCATGCTTATGTAATGAACCCTCAATAAAAACTTTGGACACTGGAGCTCAGGTGAGCTTCCTGGATGGACAATACCGCATGCATATTGTAATGTAGAAATGCTAGGAGGGTAAAGCATCTTGAAGGCAACGGAAGCTCACATTTGGAAATCACCCAGACTCTGCCCTCTGTGTATCTTCCAACTTTGGCTGGTTCTAACGTGTATTCTTTCCCTGTAATAAATGTAACTATGAGTATAATAGGTTTCAGTGAGTTGTGAGTTTATTCAGCAAATTATTGGACCTGCGGGTACTTTTGGAAAACGTCTGAGTTTACAGTTAGCATCCGAAGTCTTAGGCAAATGTGGCAATCTAGAGGACAGTGCCCTTAACTTTGTAGTTTGGCTCGCTCAAGGTACATGCAAAGAAATGAAAAATTGCAATTGTTAAGTACCACAAAGGAGAGGCATTATGTACTTGACCCAGCCTGGGGAGGGGAGGGATACGCAGAGCTTCTCTGGGGAGGTCAGAATTGGTTTGAGAGCCGAACTGGTTTGAGAGCCGAAGGCTGAGTAGAAATTAAATAGCTGGAGGAAATGAGGAGGTCATCAGAGGCAAAAGAAATGCAAGTTCTGTATTTGTGGAACCCCAAGAAGGCAGTTAGGATGTAAAGAGAAAAAAGGAATTTGGTGTCAAGTGAGGTGTGAAGAATATTTACTGACTTTTTTCTAATAATGAAAGTTGGACATGTTCATTAGAATGTATCCTTCTTGTCATTGTGTTTTCTTTTACATAACTAGACTGTACTATATACATAGAGTTTATCATAGTTCTTTTTTCCAATTAAGACTATAAGTTGAATATTTGCCTGTTTTATTAAATCTTCTTGGAAAATATGATCTTTTGAGGTCTAATTTACATAGAATCAAAGGCAAGATCTCACACAAAGTCTGAGCAGAAGTAGGTAAAGGGAGATGAGTTTGACAAAATGATGTACCCAGTTAATGCACACCCCGCAAGGTAAGAACATCTCCATCCTCCCAGGAAGTTGCCTCATGTCCCTTCCAAGTCAACCCCTGGACTCGCCTTTGAGGCAACCACTGATCTGACTTCTTTAGCCAGAGGTAAGTTTTACCTGTTCTAGAATTATGTATAAATGGGTTCAAACCGTATATTCTGGGGTTTTGTGTGGGTTTTTTTGGTCTTTTTTTTCTTTTGCTCTGCATAATGTTTTGAGATTCATTCATGTTGTCGTATGTATCTGTCATTCATTCCTTTTTGCTGCTAATATTTCATTATATGGATACTCTACAATTAAAGTTTTCATTCACCTGTTGATGGGTTATTTTCCACTTGAAAACATGACTTTAATGGCTTGATTAGATTTAGGTAGTGTTTAAAAATTCTATCAGGTAGCATTGAATGCACGGTTAGCTTTTTTTTCTATTAGTCGTCACTGATGATCACCTCTTACATTCATTACCTCATAAGGAGTTGCAAAACGGTGGTATTCTAATACTTTTCTTCTTCATTTATTAGCTAGAAATCTTGTACAAAGGGAAACTTCCTCCCATCGACTATTTGGTTACACTTAGGTTTATTTCCTATAATAATGACAGGATAAATGTTTGTTGTTTTTTTTTTAATCTGTATTAGACAGTTTTCAGATGACCATTAAATTTTTTCTTTTTTGAATACCATTATGAACTCCTGCATTTAAATATATATGATAACCCACTATTGTTATCCTTATTATTGATACTCAAATTGTCTCATCTTTGGCCATTGGGAACCTCTTCTAACTGGCATGTCCGCAGTCTTTGTTAACTGCCTTGCTTTCTGGTATAACAATATTTTCATCTGGATTTCCTGTTCTAGGCTCCCAACAAGGCTCGTCTTATACATTGCCTGTGCAAATTCTGGAATCAGCCATTTCTCCGAGGAAACCAAGCTCCTTTTAGTGGGAAGTGTTATTATATGACCAAATCCAGGTGGTAGGCATATTCTTTGCTATTGAGTTCTTTTTAGGCCTATTCAGTGAACAGTATTAGAAAATATATATTATTCATTTTTAAAGATAAATTTCATCATGTGTTTAAACCAATACTTCCCACTAAAAATTCAGAACATGGGGTTTTTATTTAAACTGTATAGTTATGTTTTTAGTGTGCCACATGGAGTGAAATGAGAAGCTAACTTGAACTTGCATCCCTCACCCCCAACACACACGGGAATATCAGTTTCCCCAGAGCCATTTGCTGAATAATTTATCCTTTTCCTGATTAACTTGCAGGACTTGCTACATGAATTGCCAGGCTCATTGCAAACATGAAAATGCAGCACTCCGTGTTCAAAACTTCTTAAAAACCTTAATATGGTGACAGCAGAGCCTTTAACCAGTATGTGGGGCCTTTCTAAGAGCAGGGCTCTGTGTGACTAGGTCACAGATCCATGAATGCTTTACATGTGACCCAGGTAAGTACTTTCATTATTTCCAGTTTTGAGATGAGGAAACTGAGGCACAGAGTGGTTGAACAACTTGTACGTGGTTACACAGACAGCAGGTGGCAGAGGCAGGGTTTGAACCCAGGTGGTTTGGCCCTCTCTAAATCCATACTCTTTACCTCTATGCCATAGTGCTTGTAGGATGGTTTCTTTATCATATATGAGGTTCTGTTTGAGGGATCTGCATTCTGTTGCATTGATCTGCTGATCTTGCACTAGCAAGTCATTTTTAATTATTGGAAATTTATATGATTTAATGTTGGCATGTTATACCCTCATATTCTTTTTCAGAATGTTCTTAATTGATTTTGCCTAGTTTTTCAGGTTAACTTTATAATAATCATTGTCAAATTTCCAAAAACAAAACAAAACAAAAAAATCATTAGTATTTTTATTGGAATTCCACTCAAAGTGTTAATTATTTGGGGATGAACTGGCATCTTCTCCTTTCATCAATGAACGTGACAAGTCTCTCCATTAATTTAGGTTTGTATATTTCTCCACTGAGTTTTTTGTTTTTCTTCATTGATCACATACATTTTTGTTAGGGTTATTTGTTGATATTTTATAGTTGTTTGTAATTAATGTGACTAGATTTTTTCTTCTTCTTCTTCTTTTTAAAGATTTTAATCATTTATTTGAGAGAGAGAGAGCACAAGCAGGGGGAGCGGCGGGCAAAGGGAGAGGGAGAAGGAGGCCCCCTGCTGAGCAGAGAGCCTGACATGGGGCTTGATCCCAAGACCCTGGGATCATGACCTGAGCCCAAGGCAGATGCTTAACTGACTGAACCACCCAGGCACGCCGATTCTTTTTTTTTCTAAGAAAATAACTGGAAATTTCTGACCCAAAAGGAAATTACTGATTAAAAAAATAGTAGAGGCTAGTTTTGAAGGACCATTATATAATAGGCATTTACCAGTTTTGAAGTAAAATCAGGCTTATAATGAATAACAGCAGTCTTCTGCCCTCACATTCACCACTCTTGATTACCACTCTCAGAAATCACCAATTCTAATCCTTTTACCTGCTTCTTCTGGTACTTCATAGTCTCAAATAATAATATGTATATACAACTACTTATTGATTTTTCAGATCAATATAATTACTTATTAATTTCCTTTTTTTTTTAAGTAGGCTCTCCATGCAATATGGGGCTTGAACTCACAACCCTGAGATCAAGAGTCACATGCTCTATGACTGAGCAAGCTAGGCACCCCTACTTAGTTTCAACTATGTAATATGCCAATATTGTTCTCTTTCACTCCTCTCCCAGCCACACAGAAACATACATACCTCGTACTCACATGTAAACATACACATACTCTTCTCATCATCCCAGAATAGTGGTAACACAATTGTTCAATAAATATTGTGCTTACATTATTATAGTGATGTAAATATTATTCACAATTCCTTTTCTTTAAAACATGATTCCCCCCCAAGAGTTAATCATTACCTTATCATTATTATTTTTTACACTGTTTCTCTCAGTTATACATCTCTAAACTTCGTATCAGAGCTGTAAAATCTCTTTTCAGTATATTGGATATATCATGTCATCTATCAATTTCATATTTTTCTTGGCGCTGTCTCCCCTGGAGCCCTCCATACTCCTCCACAATCTGGACTAGCTGCTTCTAGGCTACTGTATACTTGTCATCCTGGAGCTTCCCTTCACTACCGTTCTATGGCTCCTCCTCGTCTCTCTCCTGAATTGGACCACCTGTTCTCTGGATGTCATGTTTTTATTTTTCTAGATTCACCCTCTTCATTTGGGAAGAGTGCATCCTTTGATGCACTTTTTTTTTAGCCTTTGAAAGAGAAATCATAGGAAATACATTAGTGAGACATTGTATGAAAGTGTTACCAGCCCTCACACTTAGTTAACAATATCACTTGGGTGTAGAAGTCTAGATTTACATCATTTCCTTTCAGAATTTGGAAGGCATTGCTTAATTATCTTGGAACTTCCAGTGTTGCTGGTGAAAAGTCCAATGCTCAATCCTTAGCATGGGGCATGCTTATTCTCTCTGAAGGCCTTTGGATCTTCCCTTCACTTTTGGTGTTCTGAAATTTCACAATGTTATGACTTGGACAAGTCTTTTTGCTTTTGGTGTTATCTTTTAATGTAAAAATTTGTGTCCTTCAGTTCTAGAAACTTATGGTATTAATTTTTTAAATAACTTCTCCCTCTTCTCTCTTGTATCTTTTAGGAACTCTTGTCTTTGGACATTCAACCTCTTGGACTAATTCTTTATTTTTCCTAATCTTTTCTATTTTCCTTTCCTTGGTCTTGTTCCTCTAATATCTACAAGATTTTCTTAACTTTAACTTCCAGACATTTTATTGAATTTCTAGGTTTCTTCCCTTGTTCTTTGGATATTCCTCTCTTAAACTACCCTGTTCTTGTTTCATGCAGATTTCTTCTGCTCCCTGAATTGTCTCTGTTTCCTTTGATCTTACTTTTCTCTTTGTTCATTTTGATCTGCGTTCCATGTTAGAGGATTTCTTTAAATAATCACCTTCCCTCAGCTCCGCCCAGTGTCCCTGAGTTCAACCTCTTCTGAGAGAAAACCTCTATCTTCTGCTGTAGTAGTTGATAGGGTGGTAGTTGCAGGCTACATAGGAAGAACATGTGACTTTGTGGTCCCAAAAGGCCTTTAGGTAGCTCTTTCAGTGACTCCAGTTTTCACACTACCAGCACTATCATAATCCCTTTCACAGGTACAAATCCTAAACCATTTATAGTTCTGTGGTGTGATTTGGCTTCATTTTAATTTCTCTACCTCAATTCCCTTCTCATCTCCACTCCAGACACTGAGCTTTTGGATTTTTACAGAGTTAGTCAATTACTACTCATCCATCTGCTTTTCAGCTTCTAAAATTTTACCGGCATCTTTTATCTGCTATGGTTTTCTTTTGAGTTTTCTTGGTACTTGTGTTTTTATGCATTTTAAGTTTACTTTCAGTAGGGTTTCAAGAAAGAAGGGAGAGTCACACATATTTCACTTAAGCTTTATGTCATACTTAAAGAAACCTAGGCAAAACTTGACTGATTTTTTATTCTTACTGAAATCTCATTTGCTACAAGAGTTGAGTTTTCAGTTGATGTTTTCTTTTTCCTAGGTATACATCCTCTAAAAACAAGGACAATTTAATATCTTCTATACAATAGATATATCACCTTTTTTTCCTTTTATATCTTATGGGTTGGTCAGTTGTGGTCCACAAGACATGTTTCAAATGCTTTATACATACATGTATAACAGACACACATTTGCCATTCTGAACGTCTAAAATGGCATATATATCCTGCCATTTTTCTCAGTTAGTAGGTTTATAAACTGAAAAAGAGCCCCGATTCTTAGTTCAAAGATTTTTAAAGAGCATTACTGAGCAAAAGATAAATAACCATTCAGCAGTCTTCTCTCAGACACTTTCTTATTTGGATTATACATAAAATTTCAACTTTCTGTTATCTTCCTACTTCCCAACTATATCTTCACAAGGAGGCCTACTATGATCATGTTATTTAGGACTGTATTTAAGATTGTGTTTTTATGATCCTTTCCCTCAAATCTCAATCCTCCTTTACCTTCCTTATTTTTTCTGTACTACTATCAGCTACTGTTATTATATAATTTACTCAATTATTATTTATTGTGATTTTTGACTGTCTTACCCCACTAGAATGTAGGCTCCATAAGAGCAAGGATCTTTGTTTTATTTGCTGGATTTTCTTAGGTACTTAGAACAGTGCCTAATATATAGTAGGACTTTATAAATATTACCGAATGAGTAAATGCATGCATGAATACCACAGCAGCAGTGGGCAGTTCCTGACTTTGTCTGTTGCTTGAAGTCTAGCCAATAGCCAACTCTACAATTTGGTTTCTGTAGGTACACTTGTGTGTGTGTGTTTGTGTGTGTGTGTGTATGGAGGGGGTAGACATATTGAATATATAATAGATTATATAGAGAATTGTAAGTGCCAAAGTGGAAATGAAGCAGGAGAGAAGGATAAAAAATGTTGCACAAAGAGAGGTTGAAATTTTAGATTGAGGAAGGAGTTTAGGGAAAAGATGAATTTAGAGTAAGGTCTTGAAGTGAGTGTACTTACTTGAAGTAAGTAAGTGGATATCTGGGGGAAGAACATTCCAGGCTGAGGAAATGACCAGTACAAAGACACTGAAGTAAGATCATGTCTGATGTCTTCAAAAAAAACACAAGTTGTTCAGTGTGGCCGGGTCACAGAGAAGGAGGGGGGAGTAGTAGAAAATAAAGCCAAGAGAGACAAGCAGAAGGGGAATACCCAGATCATGTAAGGACTAAAGATCATAAAAAATGACTTCCATTTTCCTCTGAGTGAGGTGGAAATTCACTTAAGAGTTTTGAAGAGAGAAGCGACACAAACAGACTTACGTTAAGCAGGATTATTCTTGCGACTGTGCTGAGAATAGACTAGAGAAAAGCAAGAGCAAAAATAGTGATACCAGCTAGGAATCCACCATAATAATCTATGTGTGAGATAATGGTGGCTTGGACTAGAGTGGCAATAGTAGGGGTGGTAAAAAGGATTGTACCCCAGAAATGTTTTGAAGGTAAAGCCAGTAGGATTTGCCAATGGACTGAGTGTACAATGTAAAAGAAATACAGAAATTGGTTTTTGGTTTGAGAAATTGGACCAATGAAGTTAGTATTAACCAGGATGAGGGAGAAAGAGAAAAACAGGTTGAGGGAGAAGGTCAGGAGTGTGGTCAGGAGCATGTTAGTCTGAGATACCTATCAGTCATGTCACATCCACAGTGGGACAATGAGTCTGGAGTTAAAGGGAGAAGTCCAGGCTGGAGAATCATAGCTTACTGATGGATTTTAACATCATGTAATTGGATATGATCACCTATGGAGTGAATGTACATAGAAAGGAAAGAAGTCCAAGGACTGAGTTTAGGGCATCATTAAATATTTAGTGGGGAAGATGATAAAATAAATCAGCCATATGGACTTAGATAGAAAGAAAGACCAGCAGTGTAAGAGGAAAACTGGTAAATTTGGTGTCCTAGAAGCAAAATGAGGAAACTTTCAGAGAAGGAGAGAGAGCCAAATGTCTCAAATACTGGTAATAGGGCAATTAGATAATCATTGATTATCTAATTTGGAGGGGCGCCTGGGTGGCTCAGTCAGTTAAGCATCTGCCTTGGACTCAGGTCATGATTTCAGTGTCCTGGGATTGAGCCCTGCATTGAGCTTTCTGCTTCTCCCTCTCCCTTTGTGCTCTCTCTCTCTCTCAAAGAAAGAAAGAAAGAAAGAAAAGAAAGAAAGAAAGAAAAAGAAAGAGAGAAAGAAAGAAATGACTTTTGAGGTTAGCAATATGGAATGTTATGGGTTGAACTGTGTCCCCTCAAAAAGATAAATTGGAGTCCTAACCCCTAGTACCTCAGAATGCGAACTTATTTGGAAGTAGGGTCGTTATAGGTGTAATCAAGTTTAACTGAGGTCATTAATGGGGCACCTGGGTGGCTCAGTCGTTAAGCATCTGCCTTTGGCTCAGGTCACGATCCCAGGGTCCTGGGATCAAGCCCCGCATCAGGCTCCCTGCTCAGCGAGAAGCCTGTTTCTCCCTCTCCTACTCCCCCTGCTTGTGTTCCCTCTCTCACTGTCTCTCTCTATGTCAAATAAATAAATAAAATCTTTAAAAAAAAATGAGGTCATTAAGGTGGGCCCTGATCCAGTATGATTGGTGTCCTTATAAGAAGGGGAAAGTCTAGACACGTTGAGAGATAAGCACACAGGGAGAACACCATGGGAAGACAGGCATTACATGGCCTCAAGTCCAGGAACAACCAGAAGCTGGGAGAGAGGGCTTCCTCTAACATGCAAGCATGATCCTGCTGACACCTTGGTTTTGAAATCCTAGCCTTCAGAAGTGGGAGACAACACATTTCTGTTGTTTAAGATATGTAATTTGTGGTACTTTGTTACCAGTAAACTTATATATGGGGGTTATTATTGAACAAGAAAAAAGAAGTTACGATAGAATGATAAGGAACTAATTGAAGTGGATCCAGGGAGAATAGAAAGGGAAAAATTGAACACAGTGTGTAGCATCAAGTCATTTAGGGAGTTGTTCCTATAAAGAGGAGGAGGAGAGAAACAGGGTGGAAAGTAGAGAAGCAAGGGGTTTTGTTTTGTTTTTTAAATGGGAGAAATAATAGTAAGTCTGAGGCTAATGGGAATGATTCAATAGAGAAGGAGAACTTTATCTTATAGTGGAGAGCCAGGAGAAGCTCTGGAGCTCTGTCCTCAGTTGGTGAAAGAGGAGGGCATCTGATGCATAGATGGAGATCCTGCCTTTGACTAGACAAGATGGTAGGTCATCATGAGTGACGGGAGAGAGTGAAGCATAAAGCATGGGTACAAGGATAGGGCACTTGGCTGGCTCAGCTGGTAGAGCATGTGATTCTTGATCTTGAGGTCGGGAGTTCAAGCCCCAAGTTGGGTGTAGAGTTCACTTAAAAAACAAAAATACAAAAAAAAAATAAAGCATGGGTGCAGGGAGATGACAGCCTCTTTCGTATCCTCCAATTTCTCAATGAAGTCAGAAGTAAAGTCATCAGCTGAGAGTGAGGATACAGGAGGAGGTGTGAGAAGTTGGCAGAGAGAAAAAAATGAAATGGCAATTCAGAGTGTGGGAGGGAGAAGAAGCTTGTCATAGTGATTCTCTTCGGATACCATTGAAACTCATTTGCTACTCACACTTAGAATTTTCTCATCTAAATGTATAACAAAATTGGTGTAATAATTTTCTTTCTGGGATTTTATGTATCAGGTTCCGGTGTTGATAAAAGCAGAGACAATAACAATAATAAATACCATTTCTGAGCACCTATCGTGTACTTTGGGTGAAGCATTTCTTCCAATGATCTCTTTTATTTTATTTATTTATTTTATTTTTTTAAAGATTTTATTTATTTATTTAGCAGAGATAGAGACAGCCAGTGAGAGAGGGAACACAGCAGGGGGAGTGGGAGAGGAAGAAGCAGGCTGATAGTGGAGGAGCCTGATGTGGGGCTCGATCCCGTAACGCCGGAATCACGCCCTGAGCCGAACGCAGACGCTTAACCGCTGTGCCACTCAGGAGCCCCTCAATGATCTCTTTTAATATTCATAGCAGCAAGGACATGATAGGTTGCCCCCCACCCCTCAGTTTGTAGATGGGAAGATTGAAGCTGGGGCTGGACCCAGTAAAGTGACATGGCCACAGTTGTATAGCCAGTAAGCAGAGGTGGGATTCAAAACAAGGTCTGTAACTCAAAAATCAATACTTTTAATCACCAATTTATGCTAACTCTATAAACTAGCTTTTCTTTTTTTTTTTTTTTAAGATTTTATTTATTTATTTGACAGAGATAGAGACAGCCAGCGAGAGAGGGAACCCAAGCAGGGGGAGTGGGAGAGGAAGAAGCAGGCTCATAGCGGAGGAGCCTAATGTGGGGCTCGATCCCGTAACGCCGGGATCACGCCCTGAGCTGAAGGCAGACGCTTTAACCGATGTGCCACCCAGGCGCCCCTATAAACTAGCTTTTCATCTTACTCTAAGTCCTAGAAGAGATTATATAAAAATGACAATGGTCTGTTCTTTGAAATCACAAAAACCTCACCAGAAAAAAAAATCAACTACAAAAATTCAATATTTAAAGTTGAAAAAAATAGAGAGATAATGGTTTGATGTTGGAATAAACATATTTTAGCTGTAACTGCTTCTACTTAAAACTGTGAAGTCTTCAATGTAATAAATATTCTTAGGAAAGAATGTGAGTCATTTACCATGAAATGGAAATCTAGCTCATCACCATGTTCTCTCTGTCTCCCATCATTTCTGCCTCCAAAATTATGTGAACTGTCCTCTTTACTTCCATAGCCTTCGCCTTGGGATGGGCTGCCATCACGTTCGTCTGGATGACTGCAATACCGTTCGAGAGCGGCCCTTCCCCACTTTCTTTCTTGTGTTATTTGTACTCATTTTGTACACAGCAGCCAGAGGGATTTAATTTCCAAATGGTCTGTGTATTTACTGTCTTACAACAGAACGCTCCCTAACACAGGACATGATTGCCAAATATTCAGCTGCACAAAAGAGTGCATGATGCTTAACTGCAAATGGAAAACATAATTTTTGAAAAATAAATACTTAAATACAATATAGGATCCTAAAAAAGACATTATACCCAGTGTTTTTTAATTTGCATAAACTGATCTTTCTCCTTTATTAGTCTTCAGCGGAATGTGATTGTTTTCCCAGACTACTCTTCCCGACTCCAAAACTACACTTCAATATATAGGATCTTTAATTCCACTGGTTCTATAATGTATCATAACAGGTCCCATTTTCTAGTGCTTTCCCTAGCAGAGTGGAATGAGATAAGCACATCATGAACATGTTAACATATTTGTTCTGTCTTACTAATCTTTTCTCTCTGGGGCCTACCACAGTGAGTAGCCAGCCCCTATTAAATGCTTCATAAATATCCATTGAATGTTATTAAATGAATATAACATTTGGTATTTCATAGGAATAATCTAAAAATCTCTAAGCCATAAACTAAAGGCTTCAAGAAGAGTGCTTCTGTGTTAAATTATGTAATCATAGATTTTCTTAAAATGTGATTTTTGATTTTTTTTTCTCTAAGGTATTGATTTGCTTTTTCATTCTTAACAGCTGACTTGCAAAAATTCTCACTCATCATATATTTTTCCTTTTATCTAAAAATAACAATTTTCTCAAAGTTTACCTTGAAGCATGACCAAAGACTGTCGAAGTCGGCTGTTTTCTTTCCGCGTGTTTGTTAGTTTTTGTTTCAGGCTTTTTATTTTCGTGCACAATTCCTCCTTTGACAATTCTGCTAAAGGCTCTTCATCCTCACTGGAGCTCTCACCAGGCAGAAAGGCATTTCCTGAATATGGGTCTCTCTAAAATACAAGGCAGGCACAACAAAAGAAGCTTCAAAGTGACTTTAATGGTTTATCCCATGTTCTGTATGCTGAAGGGACTTAATCAGACCTATGAGTCCCTCATCTCCCGGGCATTTCCTACTCCATATGAAGAGTTTCCCTACCTAGTGAACTAGCCTCAGCTTTGTCTTCCCCCCTCCAGGGGAGCTCAGAAAAGGGAAGACATCAAGTTGCATGCACGCATCGGTCACATAGCAGAAATCAGGATTCTGTCTAACTTCAGTGAAGAATATAAAGTAGAAAAACTGGAGAGAAAGGTAAGTTGGAGAGAAAAGAGGCTGAGCATAGATGCCATAATAAAAGAGAAGAGTTTTCAGGCTAATTTATGATCAAATAAGATCTCTGAGGTTACCCGCCATGGAACCAAATAGAAATAAGTAGTTTCAAAAGCTATAAAATTTTAAAGGAAACAAATTGCTAAAGAAATCACAACATTGGCCTACAAGATCATGTGACTATTTTACCCCTCAAGGAACCACTTTGTCTCCCAAACCTGCACCATTAAATTGAAATAAGATGTCATTTTCTCCCATCATTGCCAAAAATATGACATATGAATATCAATGTTAAGTGTTGGTAAGGAAATACAAATATAGAGACCCTCATGCCCTGCTTATGGGCATATGGACTGATGTAGACGCTCTGGAAAGCAATCTTATAGTATCTAGTCAAATGAACTAGAAACAAACAAATAACTTATAAGCCACAAACCACCCTCATATGTGTTTATTCCAGAGAATCCCTCACATTGCTTCTTAAAAGGACAGGTATGAGGAGATTTATTTTTTCATTGTAGTAGCAAGATGCTACAGGAAATTTAGGTGTTCATCATTGGAAAAAAGGATAGGTAAAATCTGGTGCTATGCAGTAGTTAGACACAACAGATCAGACATAAAATAGCGATGTAAGTAGATGTTAAAAACAGTGCTGATTGAAAAATCAGAAACAGATTGAGATATATATCATGATACCAATGTATCATGTACTACTAAATGATGTATCCATAAGATTGTAAAATGCGGTGTGAGGTGAGAACAGGGTGGATGGGAAACAGGGATGTAAAAGAGAATTTTCACTGTTTATCTTAAAAAATATATATATATTTTGATCTTTTTAACTCAGAAAAACTTTATTTTTTATTTAGCCTTCTGACTCTGTTCTTGTGCCTTTGTCACTTTCATAATGATTTTCTGTTCCTCAATAAAGAAAGTGCACTTAATCCTGTCATGCACACTTTTGGCGCACATGGAACCACCATGGGCCCTGCTGACATGTTTTTTCAAGACAGAGAGCGTGCACGCGCACAAGTGGCAGGGGGAAGACAGGCGGAGAGGGAGAGAGAGCATCTCAAGCAGGCTCCTTACTGAAGGAGGAGCCCCACTCGGGCTCAATCTCAGGATCATGACCAAAACCGAAATCAAGAGTCGGACGTTTAACCAATTGAGCAACCCAGGAGCCCCTAGAACCTTGTAAGAACCTTAAGTCTCACAGCACAAACTCCTTAAAGATGGACTGAGAACACTCCACGCGCAGATTTTGCCAGTTTCCCAATCTTTTTGGTATAAAGATAAACAGTTCCATTACCAGGGTTTTGGAACAGCCTAGATTTGCCAGGGGCTGTATTATATGATACCCTATGTGTGTCAAATGCCAGACCATCCTGAATGCCTCTAGACACCATCCCCAGAAGATTAAAAAATATTTTAAACTAGGAGAATGTCTAGTATGTGTTTAAAAAATTAAATATGAATACATGCATATAACAAACTACATGTATTACAAGGATATACACAAATATATGTGTTGCAAAGATACATAATAAAATGAAACAAGATAAACACATTATGGGGTTGTCCATCAGAGGACAATGGGAGGGGGGAATTCAGATTAAAAAGGAATAAATAAATAAAGATAAGAAAGGAGCCCAGACCAAACCAGTGATGAACATGGGCCATAAACTGGAGTTAAAAAAGAAAAGAAACAGTAAATCTTAAAGAAAGAAGAGATAAGTGTTTCAATTTCTTCAGTACTTTTTGAGAGGAAAAATAGTTTCTGACAGTTTGCTGCTCTTTCATTTCCCAGAATATGAGGGGAAGTTTGAACAATGGCATAATTGGCCATACTTAAATAGAAGCAGGTAAAATGTCTTTTGAGTATGTTTCTAACTCAACTTGTTCAACATTACAAAGAGAACATGAAATTTTATTCCCTTGGTTGAACAAAGAATTAAAGGGAACAATAAGTTACTGGAAGAATGGAAAGTACCAAAGTAAAAAATTATGGAAAGGATTATGGAATTATGCTGGAGCTAGATAATAAAATTATATTGAGGTAACAGAACACCAACCTGTCCTTTATCCATGTCACTATTTGCATTCTCTGAGTCCATTGTCTCTGTCCTTTTCCTCTTTCCTTTTCTAAGAGCTTGGGTATTGGTAATGTCCTCTGTTTGCAAGATCTTCTGCATTTTCTCAAGTAGTTATCAAGGATTTTCTGAAATTGTAGGAAGAGGGAATGCCCATGTAGATGATGCTATTCTGGACGTAGCCCCAAAATTAATGTTTTTCCTTAAAAACAAAAACAAAAAAGGTTACATAATGTATTTACAACTATATGTTTCATAATGGCAGTAGCCACTCAAGTACTTTTACTAAATGCTTCCTGTCTTTTTCCCCGCTGACCAGTTTTGTACACATTTTCATTTGATTCAAAATCATTCAATTTCATCATCGTCATGAGGATGTCTTATTTCCATGATGTGACTAATATGCAGTGAGTTGTCACTTATAAAATGAAATAGTGTGAAAAATTTTTCATCTTTACAAGTTTTTTCTTGTCAGTCATAAGAAGTCTAAAAACCAACATAGAAACATTATAAATTTATGCAGACAGTATTTCACAGGACCAAAGTTATAAGAGGCATTAATAATACTAGATCTTATCAGGATCAAAATATTCCAAGGGAGATCAATAAGAATTGCTTAGAAGTTTGTTTGCTTTTTTTTTCTGAAAACTCTATAGTTTTGAGATGGAAGATTTTTCTGGGTGTAAATTTAAGAATTTGCCATAAAGAATGGAAGAAAAATATATCTCAAAGGCAAAGATACATTTCATAAAAATTTTTAAAGGGATAATCATTTTTCAAAACCTGAAAAGCGGATGATAATTCTTTTGTAGAACAGGGTTGAAATGATCAAATTTAATTTTTGCTATGCACAGATGATGTAGAACATTTGGTCTTAGCATCCCTATTACTTGCATATATTGGTTTGTTTCTATGAAAGGATATTTAATTATAAATTATAAAACTTTAAATACAGAAGGGGTTGAACTTAAAGGGACTTCAAGAAATATGTAGACTGTTGAGCAGAAGGTAACATATGCTCCTTACCAAAATATACTAAAGAATTCTTTTAGAAAATATGGTACTTTTATCTACTTTAAGAGAAATTCATCATTCTTTAAGCATGAAATAATATTTGGGATTGTCTTGCCAAAATTGCTTGTGTGACTCTTTGAAAACTTACTTTGATTTTTCAAATATATGAATAATATTTGAGCTCACACATGGAATTGAACTGTCATATCTGACTCACAAATATCAGGGATTTTACCTAGCATCAAGCTTTATTAATAATTTTAATGATACAAACAATCAAGAGGCAAAGGTCAAGTAGGGAGAGTCTAGGTCATCCTGCTGACTTTGTAGGTCCTTCCTTCTCAGATCACATAGGAACTCTCTGGCCTAGAATAAGTGAGAGGTTTGAGGGTCACCTCACACAGTGGGGAGTGTTTAAGTTTTAACACATCTCCATTTTATCTCTTCATTTTATAACTCAGAGTTGTATAGCTTGCATGACCTTTTCTAGGAAGTTATAAACCCCTAGGTTCTAGGTATGTTTGCCATAAGCAATCCTAAATCAGGGATATATAATTAAGAGCATTCTATGGATAAAAACTCCACTCCTAGCAAATATCATTAGTCCATTTACCCAGATCAAGGTCAACAAACATTTTCTATAAAGGGTCACGTAGTAAATATTTTAGGCTTTGCAGGTCAAGAGGCAAAATTGAGGATATTATGTAAGTCTTATATAGCAAAAAAGAAAAGTTTTCACAAAATTTTATTCATAAAATTGAAAATACACTATTAATAATTGAATGCAACTTTTTGTAAGACAGTTCTACTAATGAGAATAGAATTAAAAAAATAACATCTTGTTTAATTGGGATTCAAAGTTTTCCCCACCATCAAAATACTTTTTCAAGTATTCATTTGTTAATGCTGACCTGCAATGAGATTTTATGTATTCCATATTTGAAAATGTCTTTCACACCAACAGGTGTTGCCATATACTGATATTAATCTATAAGTTTATAATTTTCTTAATTGAGATAAAATTCACATGACATAAAATTCACCATTTTAACCATTTTAAGTATATGTTCACTAGTTTTTTAGTACATTCACAATATTGTACAATCATCACCAAGGAAGTTCATACCTCCCAATATATGTTAATGATTTTAATTGAGGATATTCACCTCTTATAGACCTTCATAGAATTCTATTAAATTCGTTTGATATTTGCCTTTTTAGTGTGCCATTCCATTGCAGCAATTAATTACTTCTAATTAAAGGTTAGGTAGAAGTTCCTCATTGCACAGTTAAATGTATTTTTTTAAGATTTATTTATTTATTTTAGATAGAGAAAGAGAAAGAGGGAGTGGGGGGGAGGGACAGAGGGAGAGAATCTTCAAGCAGACTCCCCACTAAGTGCAGAGCCCAGGAGGATGAGATCATGACCTGAGCTGAAACCAAGAGTGGGATGCTTAACCAACTGAGCCACCCGTGTGCCCCTTAAATGTATTTTGAAATAGGGAAATTTTCTTTGTACTTGCATTGAAGTCTGAAACTCAATACTAGAACTGTAGTTTGAACTGGAAAAATACATTTGGTGCAAATTTGAGTGGAGATCAACATCTCAATTCTTATAACTTTTGGCATCAGGGGAAGTGTGTAAATCAGCCTGAGACATTACTTACGAGTGGCATATTAGTTGTTAATGAAATGACTTTACCTCAGTGTAATTTTTGCATATAAGTACTTGTTTTGTCTTGTAATTTTGTCTTCCAGTTTGTTAATGAATTCTTTAAGAAACATTATCAAGTCTGTTACAAAAGGTAATTTCCATTAGTCATTCAGTGTTCCAAAAGCCACTCAGCATTCTACAGGAGTGTCTGAGGGCAGTTCTCATTCCCAAAAAATTTCAGTCTTGGCCCTGAGCTCACACATTTGCAGTGAAATTTCACCACTGCTAAGTTACAGAAATGCTGAGTCAGAATACTCAACTTCTATTTCTGAAAAAATTCATGAAACTGATGATGGTCAAGTCCACAAGAAGGAAGTTCACCATTACACTAGTGGTTCAGTAATGATAATGATATTTTCAGAAATTGCAAGGTGATCTTAAAATTTATATGGAAATGTAAGAGACTGACAATGGCCAAAACAATCTTGAAAAAGAACAAATTTGTAATATTCACATTTCCCAATTTTAAACCTTACTACAAAGCTACAGTAAGCAAAACAGTGTGGTACTGGCATAAAGATAGACATATGAATCATTAGAATAGAATTGAGAGTCCAGAAATACACCTTTACATCGATGATTAACTGATTTTTGACAAGGATGCAAAGACAGGTAAGTGAGAAAAGAAGAGTCTTTGCAACAAATGGTGCCGGAACAACTGAATATTCATATGTAAAAAGAGTGAATCCTACTTCACACTACATGCACAATTACTTTAAAATTTACATTTAGGTCATAGACCTAAATGTAAGAACTAAAACTATAAACATTAGAAGCAAACATAGGAGTAAATTTTATGATCTTGGGTTAGGTTGTGATTTTATAAATATGACAACAAAAGCATTATCTTCACAAATGAGATCATCAAGAAAGTAAAAAAGGCAACCTACACAATGGAAGAAAGTATTTGAAAATAGATCTCATAAGGGGCTTGTACACAGGATATATAAAGAACTCTTACAATGCAATAATAAAAAGATAACCCAGTTTTTTAAATGGATAAAGGCTTTAAACAGGCATTATTTCAAAGAAGATATATAAATAGCCAATAATCACAAGAAAAGATGCTCAATATCATTAATCATTACAAAAATGCTCATAAAAACGATGATGAGATGTCACTTCACACCCACCTAGAAGGCTATAATAAAAAAAGACGGAAAATAACAAGTGTTGGTAAAGATGCGGAGACATTGGAACACTTATATATTGCTGGTGGGATTGTAAAAAGGTGCAGGCATTTTGGAAAACAGACTGGCAGTTCCCCAAGAAGTTAAACATTGAATCATCCTATAACACATCAATTCTACTACTAAGTATATACCCAAGAGAAATGAAAACATATATCCATGCAAACACTTGCATACAAACGTGCATAGCTATATTATTCATAATAGCTAAAAAGTAGAAAAACCCAAATTTCTATCAACTCATGAAGAGATAAATAAAATATAGCATCCTTACAGTGAAATATTATTCAGCAATGAGAAATAAAGTCCTGATACAGACTACAACATGTATGAGCTTTGGAAACATGCTAAGTGGAAGACACCAGTCACAAAAGATCACACATTATGTGATTCCATTTATATGAAATGTCAAGAATAGAGACAGAAAATAGATTGGTTGGTTCTTAGGGGTAAGAGATGGTGGGGGTGGGGGTGAGGAGGAGGTATGATTGCTAATGCAAAAAGAATGCCCTTTCGTTTAGAGAGAACAAAAATGTTTCTTAAAAATTGGATCGATGGTTGCACAACTCTGTGAATATAAAAAAAAATATTGAATTGTACACTTCAAATGGGTGAATTGCATGGTATGTAAATAATATTTAAATAAAACTATTTTTAAAAAGATGCAATAAAGTTCAAATGTTTTCTGCAAAGTACCTGCTGGTAAATAATAAAATGAATAACAGTAGGGTTTATTTTTATTTTTTATTTTTTATTTTTTTTTAAAGATTTTATTTATTTATTCGGCAGAGACAGAGACAGCCAGTGAGAGAGGGAACACAAGCAGGGGGAGTGGGAGAGGAGAAGCAGGCTCATAGCGGAGGAGCCTGATGTGGGGCTCGATCCCAGAACGCCGGGATCACGCCCTGAGCCGAAGGCAGACGCTTAACCGCTGTGCCACCCAGGCGCCCCAACAGTAGGGTTTAAACACCTTATATTTTCACAAGTTTTGTAAATTTGTCCCATTAAACCTTTTCCTGCTCCACACACATTTTTACCACCATCTGTTGTAACACATCCTAGTAGATTCCACTTCAGGTTGTACTGAATCATTGTTTTCTCAACTTCTTTGAAAATATTCTCTCCTGTGATTGTTTCACAAAGACTATTTATAGAGGCTAATCTGTCAGTCACTCTAAACTCAGCAATTGCTCCCAAATAAATAAGACCAACTGAGCAATCTCAGTAGCTTCTGTTGACTCATCAAGCACCAAGAAAAACTCAAAGTCATTTCTCTTGTTTTTAAATTAATTATTATATTGTTCCTGATGTTCTCAGTTCTTTGAGCAACTCTTTTTGCTGAAAGTCTAATGATCTTAAGTTTATTTTTTTTCCGGGTACATGTCATTAGCTACTGCAATCAAGCATGATTTAATGAATTCACTATCTGTTAATGGTTTTCCTTGCATGGCTAACAATGAACCACACAGAAACTTATTTTGGATGCAGATTCACTTTCATTTCATTCCATTCCATTCCACTCCATCCCATTCCATTCCATTCCATTCCATTCCATTCCATTCCATTCCTCTTTCCTTTCCTTTCCTTTCCTTTCCTTTCCTTTCCTTTTCTTTTCTTTTCTTTTCCTTTCTTTTGTTTGTTTCCTAAGCTCTGTGTCCAACTTGGGGCCTGAACTCATGTCCCCAAGACCAAGACTCGCATGCTCCACTGACTGAGCCAGGTAGGCACCCCCATTTCTTATTTTTGTGAAGAAATTCTACTGGGATGAGATATTTCATTTTGCAGTTTCTAATTTTTTTTTTGACAGTTGCTGTCCTGTGAATTGGAAATATTGTGATGAGTGCTTAGTTTGATAATATTGACACATATCATGTTCTTTTAGCATATCTATGGTGTCACTGTATCATAAACACAATGCTTTGCCACCTAATTTGATAATAAAATAAGCCACACTCCACTCTGCTTTAGAAGCATGAAATACAGTATTCTCTTTTTTTGTTTTTTGATGTGATTGGCATGTGCTAGTAATAAAAAAATAAAATAAAATGCCACAGTGTGACAATATGCATGACACTGAAACACCATGAAGTTATTGTAAATGCTTTACTGTGATTTGTGGGGCACTGAGCAGCAGTATAAAGTGGTGAGATTTCCTGATATGGTTTCTATCACAACTACTCAACTCTGCCCTCATAGCATGAAAGCAGCCATAACAATATGTAAAAATATAAGTGTGGGTATGTTCCAATAAAACTATGGACACCGAAACTTTGATTTTACATAATTTTCACATATCATGGTATGTTGCTCTTACATTGAGTTTTTTCTACTATTTAAAAATGTAAAGAACATCCTCAGATTGCAGGCTGTATAAAAACACGTAGTAGGCAGATGAGCAGTAGTTTGCTGACCCCATGGGGGTTCAGTTATCATACTTAAATGAAATTTAAACTGTATCATCTGCTTTCTTTCATCTTCATTTCTTTTCCTGCAGAGCAAGCCAGCTGCTTTAACTTCTTTCTCCTCAGTGCCTTACTTCACTGTACATTACTACTAATAAATCAAGAACAGTACTTGAGGGACATAATATACAGCATGTAAGATCCTACAGCAAATTGTTATTATTTGATAAGGTTGAATTTGCCAAATTTTACTGATAGGGACCTGTTAAGTATCATTTAGTGATGGTGACAGATGCCAGACTTCTAGGTCACTGGGGTTGAGGATCACCCCAGGGTGGAGGGCAGGGGAATAGGGAGTTATTGTTTAATGGGCATAGAGTTTCAGTTTTGCAAGATGAAAAGGGTCGTGGAGATGGATGATGGTGATGGTCATACAACAATGTGAATATACTTAATGCCTCTGAATTATACGCCTTAAAATGGTTAAGATGGTAAATTTTATGTTATATGTTTTTACCACAATAAGAAAATTGGAGAAAATTAGTTTATAAAAACGTTGTTTTTGTAATATCCCTACCTGTACTAAAATCTTCTACTGCTAAGATGATTTAGTTATAGAGCAAATCTCAAGTTTCTTCAAAAACACACAATTCTTTCAAGACTAACCAGCAGGGACATATCGAACCTCTTTTAGCATGACTACTTTTCAGTGGACTTCAGGCCGATATTCTGTTACAACATCCACAAACAGATGATTCAATGTTTATATTATCTGCCAATTAACAAATTCAGAAAGGATATTGTGAATTTGGTAATGTATTAAATACTCCTCTTAGTTCCTGATAGTAGAAAATTCACCATGTAGTTATCTCTTCTTTATTTTTTGCAGCAGAAAGCATTTCATGAATTCCCTAGATAGTACTCGTAGGATGTGAAATTAAACATAAACACAGCCATGAGAACACCCATGATATGTGGTTGGTTGGATAATATAAGCCAGAGGCTTTCAACCATTTCTGGCAGCTCACTCTGAAAAAAATAGTTTACATTTTGATCCAGGAAACACGCACACAAAACTAAAACAAAACTTCATGAAACATTCTTACCCTTACTACATGTGATGCACTCTCTCAGTTTCTCTGTTGCTCCTGACCTGGCAAGAGAGCCAGGTGCTAAATGACCCAGCTTTTGTCTTAATCTGCAGTTAGGGTGACCGGCTTACTTTCATCTTGATATATTCAGGAAGAAGGCTTCTATAGCAGAGAGGTATTAGCACAGAAATCAGATGCTGGGAATAGTGGAAGACAATCTTTACTTGCTCCATTATGTCATTTATCCCCCCCTATGAAAAGCCTGTAGCCACATGTGGAACTGTCTGAAAGCTTGAACAAGTATATGTAAAACTTAAACGAGACTCTGGACGAGTTTTCCTGTGGTCCTAAGGCCTCCAAAATCTTTTGTAAGAAACATCAGTTTTTGTGAGTAGTTTTTCCCTGGGTATTTTTCTGTTACCATCTTCCCTGCGCCCCCACCAACCCTCGGTATTTATATGACTTTTCCCCATTTATCAGAAACACAGATGCCGAGTTGAGCATAAAGAAGAGTAAGAATCAATTAAAAGTTCTATTTTAGAATAGCTATAAGCCATGTAAATCATCTTCCATTTCACATTTTTTTTGATTAATGCAGAACGTTCTATTCATCTTGAAAGTTGAGGGCAAGATGAGATCATTATGCTTTTTGCTTTAAGCAATCGTATTCTAGAACATTAAATTTTAGACCAATTTCTAAAATTCACAAAATGTAATAGTTCTGATGCAAGAATCAATGTCTATGCATAAAAATCAGGAGTGATTCAACTTTCAAATATTAATCTATCATATCAATTATAACATGAAAGGAGAAACTAATTTTTCTTTGAAATACCTGCCCCATTATACCCTATATTAATATCATTTATTAATGAAATAACTCATTACTATTTAGATAGTCTCTATTATTTTTGTACTTTTATAGTCTCAAAAGTTGAGGTCTAAACCTAATTAATGTGCTGAATCACATATTTCAGATAATTTACTTAATAAACCGCCTTAAGTGGTTTGTCCCCTCATCTACTACCAATAATTTTCTCACTCTAATATGCTTTCATACCATGTTAAAGCAATATTAAAATTAAAAAAAAACAATGACCAGCTACATTTCACCTTTTTAAAATTAAGTTATTTCTCTACCTGTTATGTATAGGTCATTAGAAAAATACATTCATGCATCTTTATGAGTGACAGTATTTTTCTTCAATAAATTCATAGAATAATGAAAATGGAAGGAAATGTAAGGGACCATCTCCTCTCTGTTACCTGCATTGCCAAGCCTGGGTATGGGCAGTCACAGGGCAAGTCAGGACTAGGACTAGTTAAGTGTGGAAAATGTTAAGTATTGATCACAGAAGGAAGCCCAAGGAAATGGAATGGATCTACTTAATCCAGCTGAAGTCTAGAAAGCTACCTAAAAATAAAAGCAAGGAAGGATGGATGAGGACAGTGAGTTCAAAATGTGGAAGCCAACCTCAAGGTTCAGAAGTGTCAAAGACTGAGAGGAACAGGGGGCTCAGTGGTGGTGGCATTTTGGGACAATGTTGTGAATTCATGATTCCATAGTAGAGAAATTGCTCAAACAGCCAAGGGGAGGCACAACTCAAGCAGATGTACCTCCTGTTCACAGAAAGAGTGGGGAGACTAAATTTGTCCTCCTACCAAAGGATTGAAAACAGTGAAATACCTTTTTTTGTTTGTTTGTAGGGCTATCCATTTTTTTTTTTGAAGTAGACTCCACACCTGACATGGGACTTGAACTCAAGACCCTGAGAACAAGAGTTGTATGCTCCACCAACTGAGCCAGCCAGGCACCCCCAGAGCTATCCCTTTGAGGAAGGATAGCCAGATGGTCTCTGATAGGGGTGTTTTTCCAAAGTGGGACTCTGCTTAGCCCCCCAATCTTGTTTAGCTTCCCGGAGGTACTGAGTTGAATTTACCCAAGTGATAATGATGGGGCAATGAAATAATAAGAACGATCTACTTCAACAAAAGAAGTCTTGCTAGATTGAAGGATAGAGGAAGTGGTCTAGGCAAATCCCTCATAGGCTAAAGAGGAGGAGCAGATCCCTTGTGTGCTGGGAAACAGCTGATATACCGCTGGAGTGTCTGGTTCACCCCCATTCATTTGGTTTGTGTTAGCTTAAGGACAGTCAGAAGAGAAGAAGGGTAGCTGCCCAGCAAACCTAGCTGGGAGGAATTCCTTTAGGGAAGAGGCTGCAGTGGGCAGGGAGGCAATGTAAATGAAAAGCATGCAACAGAAACTATGGTTTTTGAAGTGCATTTGCCATCTTGGGAGAAATTCTATATCTCTAAGCCTCAAGGTACTCATCTATAAGATAGAGATGAGTAGTACCTACCTATTGTTGCTGTGGGGATTAAATGAGTAAATGTAGGTAAAAATATTCAGCAGAAACTTAGCAGAGAGTAGATACTCAGCAAGTATTAGCTACTACTAAAACAACTTCGTTGTCCACCCCAGGATAACCATTCAGTAATGAGGAATCCTAGGACATGCTGTTCCATACTGTTTGAGTGAGAGAGAGAGGTGAATAAGATTGTACCAACCAACTTCCAGAGTGCTGCTGCTGCTGGTGCCCCTTAATCTAGGCACTAAGACCCAGACTTCAACAGCTCACAGATGGCAGACTGCCAGGGGGTCTGGTACACTAATTGCAGTCCTACAGTGTCTTCTCAGGGTGGATTCCTGACTCATTTCAAATGGCCACAAAATGAAATTGTGCAAAGAATGGTGCTCACTAGAGCCAGAGGGGGCTGAGCCACTTAATAAATGGCGTCAATTCAAAGTCTGTCTTTGTGTGGACCGCATGAATGTTGTGCCACGAAACCCTTCACAGCCTAGAGGGTCAGAAGGGAACTTGGAGGAAATAGAACCAGCCAAACTGAGAGATCAGAACACCCCTGGAAACTGGTCTTGCCCACTGGGATGAGAAAGTCACATGATGAAATAACAAGCCTCATGATGTGGCAGAATGGGATCACAGTAATAAGACACTGAGAACCAATGTTCTGAAAATATGGTGGTGGGGTGGAGTCAGGGTTCATAAGTATGGCAAGTGTGGGAAGCTAGAGATACGGGTGGATGGAGCTGAGCACTTGGTATGGACAGGAGGTCTTCCACACCAAATAAAGGAATTATCCTGGTGGGATTGAGGGCCCCAGTTACCAAGTCTCCATAGAAGGATGAATGGTGAAAAGCTTCATAGACCGTGGCTTGAGGCAGGATTTAGGAAGAGTAATTATTACATTTGCCAAGATGTCTAGGAGTAGTTTTGGGGAGACTGATGTTAAGTTCTTCTGCCTTTCTTTTAAGTCTTAAGACTATGGAGTCCTTGCAGATTCTGAGCTCAAGACCAAATTTTAGTACGTGTCTTTGGCTCAGAATGGGTTTATCCATCCAAATATCTAGATATAAATTGGGATGCTTCACTGGCCTGAAGGTAGCTCAGGAATGAAGTTAGCCCTTCTTCCCATGACAGAAGTCTGTGGAAGTGGTCCCAGATACTTAACACAGTCTTCCTTTTCAGGGTTAGAACTGACGTCTCAATGAAAATTAACCTTAGGGAACTAATTTTTCTTTTTCCTAATCTGTTCAAAGTTGCAAGGGGACAGGAAACTCACGGTACATCATCTCCAGTTAGTCTCAGGGTGGGCAGCATTTGCCTGCGTTTGGGAGATGTCCCAGAACTTATAGGTTAGAGTTGAGAATTTCCTCTGCTCATGCTAAGACACTTCTCCTAGTCTGGAAGGCACTAACTTCAGCTTTCAAACTTGTTTTGTAAATTACCCCTACTTAGAAATGGTGGAAATATTTTACATTATCTGAATAATAATGAACAACGTTGCTCAGTGATTTATAACTCTAAGAGCTTTATAATTTGATTTATGAATGGCTCTCAAATTTTCCATTGGCAGTTCATACAACTATGAGTAAATTTTCTGGCCAAATGACTCAGTATTTTGCTGCATGACTAATCCCACACTCAATGTTAGAAACTACAGAAATGAATTCTATTTGCTAGTGGATAATAAATGACTGCTTTCCAAAAACTGTCTGCAAAGCATTATAGGGTAGATGAATTCAATTACACTGACATTTTTTTAAACTCTCAGATTCAGTAGACTTTTTTGAGAAGCCTGTAATGTTCACAAAAAAGAACATTCCCCCTACCCCAACAGCATTATTCTGGATTCCACAACCCATAGGACAACAAATCCTAATTAGGCTTTAAAATTTCTAAAATGTTACAAGAACAATTTGGGATGATTCCCTTGAGATACTTTCTCTTACAACGATGCCTTCAAGTTATTTCAAAAGTTTTTATTGTGGTAAAACGAATATAAAGTCCTTTCCCAGGGAAGATTTGCAGAATATAATATTTGCAAATAATAATTATTTTTCCTTCAAAAAAACCAGATTTTAAAAAGACAATAGCAATCCATCCACACGATGGCTTCCCTGATTCTGGTGGCTGGAAATTGCCTCCAACATTACATTAGATGATGTAGGTTCTTCTAGAGGATGCAGCTCCTTTACCTTCCAATACAAGAACCTATGCTTTGTTGGCACAGGTCTTGGTCTCAGATTGTTATGAAAAATGATTTGGGAATAAATAGGCCATACAACATGTTTCCTCGGATAACTCTCAATTTTCCTCTTACGCCATTTAAATTCTGAGAGTAAAAAACTTTACCTAGGAACAAGTAGGTTACCAGTCCAAACTCAGTATGACTTATTTCTAAAAACTTATTGCTAGAGCCATTCTTACCTAACTTTCTGTTTTCAAGGGGGTAATATTTCAATGTAATGTCATTGTGTGATTACCGCTTGGGTAATACACTCACTTCCATTTAGGTTTGTAATAAAAGTTTACAGATAATTTGGGCTACATTCCAAGGTATTTCTTATCTTTCCCTNAAAATCATTCCCCTAGTCTGAGTGTTATTAGCTAGGGTTAGTGGGGAAGGGACCATGGGCAGGGAGCCATCCTAACCAGTCAGGGTCAGTGTTAACTGAGGAGTCAAAAGAAGCCAGAGAGGAGAAAGAACCCATCTAGGGGACTGCAGATATGTTAAAACAAACAGTTAAGCCATAAATGCCCAGAAGAATGCCCTCCTCTCCTCTCTCTTTAACTCTTAATTTCTCTACCACTGCTGGCTCCATCTCTCAAGTTCCCTGGAAACTTCCTGAAGTAGCCCATCCTGATAAAAAAAGTAAAAAATAAAAAAGCCATTACTCAGGCTTTAATCACAATTCTACTCATCCCTTTTAGATGAATTATCTTTTAGAGTTAGAATTTAACCTTTACAGTTAAATTTCTCCAAAGATTGTGGACAGAGGCTCTCTCCTATTTTCACCTCCTACTCCCTCTTCAACCTGTTAATGTCTGGTTTTAGCCACTCCTACTAGGATGAATCAGTTCTCTGGAAGGTTTCCAGTGGTCTCCTAGTCACCAGTCCTTAGTCCTCGCGCGCCTTAACCTCCCATTTGTTCCTCTGTTCTAGAAAGCCACTAAGTTGGAAATTTCCCATTTGAGCTTGCACAGACTTGCCTTCTGCTGTCCTTCTCCAGTCCACAAATGGAAGTCATCTCCAAAGTTCTGACTTCAATTCTTTCTATAGTTTCTCTCCCTTAGTCATTTTGTCCATTTCCATGACCTCAACTATAATTCATGTTGATGACTCCCAGTCTGTCTCTGGTTCTGACCTCTCCACCCATGTTTCCATGTGCTTGCTGGATAATTTCACATGGATATCCTTCTGACACCTCTACCTCAATGGGTGTAAGACTCAGTTTGCCATCTTTTCCTTCAGAACTGTCCTTCCACCCTAGCTCAAAGCTTGAGTCATCTTCATTTCTTCCCCTTTTCTCAGTTGGTCCCTACACAGATTAGGGTGGAGACTTCTTTTCTTTCTGACCCATAAATTAGGAATTTGTGCCACAACTTCCTATCTTTAGGGAAATACTGCAGAGCTGCTTTCTTTTTATAAAGCCCCTTACTTACTCTTACTTTGGCAGGTAAATAACTCAGTGGTGGGGGAAATCAGGGAGGACCTTCCAGCCACTAGTGGGCAGGGTTGATGTATGAAAGGATGAAAGGTCCCCTTCTCACATATGGTCTTGTCTCTTGCTCAGTCATGCTGCAAGCCTCAGGGGTGGGAGAGTGTCAGGCTCTTTTTGGCTTCTGGTCTCCAGGTAAGTAGTATCATGGTGCCCTAGTGTTGGGAAGGCCTGTAGTTCTTCAGCTGTGACTGGCTGTACACAGAGTTAGGGGAAAAGGAATAAGATGTCCCATTTTGGCCTTGGATCTAAGCCATGTTCTTCAATCTGAATTTACCCTGAATAAAGTTAACATTTTAATTTCCTTTTGGTTCTCATGTGTATTCTCAATTTGGTTGAGAATCCAAAGGGAAGAAGGGCTGCATGATGGAACATCTTCTACATACCTGATACCAAACACTCTTAACCATTTTAATCAACTCATTTGTCTTCCCTTGGGTGACAGTGTTAACTCACTAGCATAAAAAGTCAAAAAATTATCTGTACTTTTCCATCTTGATTGTTCATTTCTTCATATGAAACATTTGATCAAGGACCTTCCTCCTCTATACCTACTGCCAAACCTAAATTTTTTTGTGACTTTGATGCAATGTCAATTATTTTTTGTAATGAAAACCTAGCAAAAAGAAAATATATGAATTCTACTAAATTAACTTCTAAAAAGGATTGATTGGCTGATTTAATATTTATTAAATTCCACAATGCATTAGCATCACATAAACACACAGAAAGAAGCAATTAAGAACATGCCATTATTTGGAGATGGAAATGATAAATTAGCAAGAAATCAGAAAATAGCAATGGAACCTAAGTACTAGATTCTTTCAATGATTTGGTTTCCTTATTATTAGGATCCTTGAGATAACTGATGTAAAGAACAAACACGAATGCATCTAAAAAGAAATATCTATAATCCTACTGCATGGTAGTAAGGCATTTGTCTGCCAAGAAAGATAAATGATGTTCTTGTGTGTACTTGAAACTTATAAATGGCTGCAGCAAGACACAGGATGATAACAATTGTGCTAAAGTAATAGCTCAGAAAACCATAATTGCTAGTTAGTTGCTTTTTGTCATTAAAAATGCAGAGTTTGGAGGAAATTGGTTACTATGCTGTGTTTGTGGTCTTAGACACCTTTCAAGGATATTTAGGCCATGTTAGCTCACTCACAAATTTTAGTCCGTGGGAAGTATAAAGCAAAAGCTACCTTCCCAAATTCTATTAGTTATTTCTGCCCATGTTTGCAGAAGGTTAATTTTTTTTTTGTTGCTGTTTTAAATTATTCTACCGGGATAGAATTCTACTGGGAGTCAATGCAGTAAAAAATTCTTCCTATCCTGATGTGCCAAACATTGCAGACTCTCAGGATTCTCTTCAACACTCCTGCACAATGGACAGGAACACAGTCTCTCTCTGCAGTGGGCTGCGGTAGTAGGAGACCTTTGAGCAATGTGAACATGGTGCAGTGCTACCTGGCAGACCCCGAGTGCCAGGGACCTATGAAGCCTATCCTGACTTGCAGCGCAGCCTCTTCTCTGACATTCAACATTCTCACCTTATACAGCATCTGCAAGCAAGGTCCTTGCATCTTCAAACCAAAACAACCCAATGTGATGCAACACGTCAACAACTTGAATGTTTATTTTGCTTTAGGAAACGACTTGTACGTAAGAAAATTTCATCCATGGTTTACCATGTTTATGAATCTGGCATTTAGGAAATGCATTAGGCAATGCCTTTTTGAGTTTCCTTTAATGCCTACACATGGTAATATGTTCAAGGCCTTGAAAACATCAATGGTTAAGTTCCCATGCAGAGTTGTACAGTTGATTTTATATAGTTAGAAAACAATACTGATTTTGAGATCCTACAAGCAAATACAACCTAAGTATTGTCATCTAGTCTGTAAATGCTTTTCGGAATTTTACAAATTACTTTTTTATGACAATTTCTTCAGTGTCTTAAATATTCCAAAGTAAGAGTCCGCCTCAGTAGTTATTAGAAACCCCACAAATGCAATAATGTGTTACTTTATGTCACTATAATTGCAGTGCCTTATGCGAGTAAATAAAACAAAATAAGCAAAAAACAGCCGCCTCCCCGCCTCTACCCCCCACCCCCACCCCCGCCGCTGC